>NC_080424.1:88817502-89036078 GCF_029873635.1 Malania oleifera
TGTTTGTTGACGAGGCCTTTAAAAACCCAAATTTTCCCTGCTCTCGGTAACTCCTCGTCAATAGGATCGCTCGTCGATGAGAAGATCAAAGTCGTCGGCGAGTCCTTACTTGACTCTTGAAAATTTCTTTTCCTTTTTTTCCCTTTTCCATTTATTATCTTCCTTATTATTTTAATAGTTAAAATTTTCTGGGTCGTTACATTCTCTCCTCTTTTAGAAAATTTCGTTCTTAAAATTCGTTAATCACGTCATTCATACAATTCATTTAATTCTAGCATATGCAACATCGAATCACTCAAAGTCAAACAAGATCATTACTTATGCAATTGTAAACATATTACTTGCATCTCTTGTATTTGTCCCCCTCAACTGTACCGAGCATATAAACCCGTGCTGGGCTGCTGCCATCACAAGGCACTAGGTTGTTCCTTTAATTCTGATTTCGAGCAGGTGCGTTATTCGACAGTTCTTGACACTCTTGGGCTATATGACCATATTTGCCACATCTATAGCACGCAACACCCCTACTCTGGCATTCCCCCCAGTGTCTTTGATTACATCCAAAACAGGGGAGGCGTGATGAATCGCTTTATCGTCCTTGATCATTCCTTTCCAGAATCTAACTTGCAGTATCTCTGTCTCCCCTCCACGACCCTTGTCTGACATTTTCTTGGGAACAAGGAGACACGGGTCTCCTTCTTTGTTCTGACACCTCTGCACCTCTCTGTAAACTCGACTCAGCAATAGTGGCTTTTTCCACTAGTTCAATGAAATCCCGAATCTATAAACATGCCATATGCTCTTGAATCCTTTGATTTAGGCCCCTTTCAAACCACCTCTCCTTTTAGTATTCATTTGAAACCATAGAAGGTGCAAAACGGGAAAGTTCCAAGAACTTAGCAGCATACTGCTGAACAATGAGACACCCTTTAGTCAGGTTGAAAAATTCTTCCGCCTTCGTATTTCTGGTAGTGGCAGGAAAATATCAGTTGCAGAAGACCTACTTAAAACGACCCTAGGTCATCACTATAGGTACTGTTTGCTGCTCTTCCAATAGCTTCACTGCATGCCACTACCGTTCAGCTTCCTCGGTCAGCTTGAAGGTGGCGAAAAGAACTTTCTACACCTCGGTGCAAGTTAGCACTACTAGTATCTTCTCCATCTCTTGCATCCATGTCTCAGCCTTGATCAGGTCAATACCATCCTCAAAAGAAGAGGGTTTCAAGAGGGTGGATTGATCAATTGAACAGCCCCGATTCATAAGTGGATAACTCGATTCCCCAAGATCTCGTCTCATCTCTTCCCTAACTCGACGAGCTATTCCTTACAACAATCAGGATGTGTCAATCTCATCACCACTAGAAGCTCCCAACTCGCTTCCTCCTTCTTCATCCGCGCCTTTGCCTTTAGGATTCATCCTGAATATATATATATATATATATAACAGAGGCAAGTTTAGAATATCTACATCTTAATATATCTGACAAAATCGAAAAACAAGAAATCAATTTAATATCCAAATCCTCAATTAAACATCCGATATCCAATTATCCACAATCATCTTGACCTCCAAATTCAAATTCGAAGTTTCAGTCTCTTCCTTGGAAACATCACCATCGATGGATTTATCGTGATTTTCTAAAACCGTTGACTAATTCAGAAAATCACAGAATTCTGTCAAGGGACTTTTGCCTCTAGGCTATCAAATAAAACTCAAATTTCTGTCAGTACCTTAATCTACCCGTTCCTACCCTTATTCAACTCTAACCTATACTCTGGTATTAATCTTCCTAAAGTCTGCAGAATCTATAACCTAAAGCTCTAATACCAACTGTAATGCCCTGAATCTGCCACGTGGGGCCCAGAGTGTTACAAGACCAATTCGGTGTCTCTGATACCATTTTCATAGAAGAACTAATTAAACAACCTCAAACAAAATATTAGAGTTCTATAAACATATATAAACAAACCCATAAAAAAGTACAACCATATTCTCTATATGACATAACCAGGACAAAATTATTAAACACAGAACTATAACCATATTCGTTCTTTTAACTCTAATCCCACTTCGGAGCTTTCTAAGCTCAATCACCTAGAGGACTTCAAAAGATTAATAATTTGGCGGGGTAAAGACACCTCTCACTAAGGAAGAAAAAAGGCTATAAACAGTGTGTGTAGAGAGTTTAATACATACAAAAAATAATTATCTAATTATCAATAACATAAATGCTAAGAAGTCACATTACCAACAATCACACTGTCATATGATGTTATACACACAACCATATTTATTTTTACTGATAATTCCCGAGAATAGGGAAGACTACCCGCCTATACAAGTAGCTTCCCTCTGCTGTAACACTAATGCTAGGGCTCTCACCTTACTTAGTAAGCCCTAGGGTTATGTATCGAGGCAAAGTCTCCGAGAATAGGGAAGATTACCCGCCCATAGAGGTAGCTTCCCTCTGCTCTGGTACCACAAAATATTACCAGGGCACTTGCCTCTCTCAACAAGCTCTTGGGTGGAGTATTCTAATTTACCATAAATACTTATGTAATTAAAGTTAAACGCATCCAATATCATCATTTCACAAAGATCCACATACATAAGCATACCACAACCAATCCACACAGGATACGCACAAAGTTCATGCGCACCCGCAAAGGGTCCATAACCACACAAACGATACAATCCACATAGGACCCACATCCACACAGTATTATTCACACAGTCTTCATTCACACCCACACCGGGTTCAAATCTATAAAAAATACAATGTCCACACAGGACTATCAACCACACAGGTTACAAATTCACATGCACAATCCCTTTCATAGTAAATTGGTAAAACAAACTCCTTATACCACTGCCAATGTTTTACCCCCTTAATATAAATGCACATATAACGACCTCCTCATACCACTGCCAATGCTATATAGCGATTTATATTAGGTGCGATATAATGACCTCCTCATACCACTGCCAACGCTATATCACAATTTACGTGAACCACAATACATATCAATAACCAAACCAACCACTCAAACACATTCACACATTTACCACAGTACACACAATCAAACAGTATTCACAATCGATCAATTATTTCAATCAAGAAGAATTTGCAGCCCAAACAGTAATCATAAGCACACAATAAACCATAATCCCGTAGTACTTGTAACCATTTAATTATGAAAATTATTTTCCTTGCCATACGATTTTTCCCAAATGCCATATATTTAATTAAAACCATCCTTGATTCAAAAGTCTAACCATTTAGAAAATTATACCTAAATATATATATATATTTATATATATAACTTTATACTAGATTTTAACTAGTTCAAAAATTAATTAAAAGGCTACTATAACGTTTTTTCCTTGCCTGGTTTCCTATGTCCCGCTCACGAAAACCCCGTAACGTCGTCTGCGGTACTCACCCGAACCCCAATTCAAAAACCCAAATTTATCAACCCAAACTTCAATAAAATGCTATTTTATCATTCCCTAGGCCTTATATACTCCATATTATTAATGAAACTTGAAAATACCCTACTTACCCTGGTTTTGGAGTGGTTGCCATGTACTCCAAATCGAAAATTTGCTCCGCCTATTTTGCAGAAAATCTTCCCAAGAGTCTCGTGGTAGGTTCCGATTGTTGAATTGGGCTAAATACGATCTGGATTTGAAGAAAATAGGTAGGAAAATCGAAACCCAGAGAGAGAAAATGAGAGAGGAGAGAGAATTCGCGGAAAGAAGTACCAAGGCCTATTTACAACAAAGCCTTCGTCGACGAGACACATGGATTCATTGGCGAGACCAAGAAGAACATTCATCGCCAATGTCTAAAATGTTCGTCGACGAGGCATTTAAAAACCCGAATTTTCCCTGATCTCGGTAACTCCTCGTCGACGAGACACATATACTCGTCGATGAAACTGCGAAGATCGCTAATTGACGAGAAGATCAACATCATCGACGAGTCCCTGCTTGACACTTTTAAAATTTTTTTCCCCTTTCTTTTATTTTTTCCCTATTCCATTCATTATCTTCCTTATTATTTTAATAGTTAAATTTTTCCGGGTCGTTACAAATGGTCTATAATATTTGATGCATGTTATGAATGGTAGGAACTATAAGCTCAAGACCACAGATGAACCTTAGGGATCACCCTTCAGTCGACCTTCAATGCCGGATTTTTAGGGTTAGCTCAAAGACCTAAGAAAGACCCTCAGTTCTTGCACTTAGACTTAACTTAGTCCCCATTATCACATATGCTATTAGGGGAGGCTTTTGAGTTAAAACAAAACTTAAGGTATAAAAATAGTGAGGTTTCGTGCGACTGAACCTTGGTGTTCAAAACACCTTGGTCAATTGAACCATTGAATAGTCAGCGTGTTGACCTGACTTCGGGCAATTGAACCAAAAAGACTTTACCGTCTATGGTCGACCAAACCCTAGACCTGACTTCTTCCAACAACTCGAGTGCCCAAATGATCATGTTCAAATTACCCTCGAGTGACCGAAAGTGCAAGTTCGGCAGACCAAACTTGAGACCAGGCAACCGAACCTCGAGCGTTTAGAAAATCGCTTTGGTTCAAGAAACCGACCCTTTCCTCGGGCACCTGAATGTGAAAAACAACTTTTTCACCAGTTTCTATTTGGGCGACCGAATTTAAGGTCCGAACAACCAAAACTCTCAAGTTGCTCAATTTTTACCATGGGTAATTGGAATTAATTAAGGGTAAATTGATTTTAAAATTCATTAAACAAATTTAAGAATACCCTTTGTGTCCTAATAGTCATGTTTTTGTTGAAAACTATATATACACCTTCATTTGCAATAATTAGAGATAGGTTAGAGATTAGATTAAATTTATTTTTCTCTCTAAAATTCATTGAGCATACAAGCCTATATACTCCACCCTTTTTATTCCTTTGAAAAATCAACCTTGGTGAGAGCATCTTGAGTTATTCCATATAGTTCCTACATGTTTATACTCGCATATAAGTGTATTGATTTTTTAATTTAGTTAGAGTAAGCCTAGAGGTCTTCCTTAATGATTTAATTCATAAATTCATTTGTGGGGAAGTTATAACGACCCAAAAATTTCACCATATTTTTTTTATATATAATTTACTCTGGTACCCCAGTAATACCTACTACAACATCTTAGGACCCAGATGGCACTGAGGTATCCCTGTACATATATCAACACATCTGTGTAGTGGAAAACGTAAAGTCATACATTCATATTTACAATACCAGAATTCAGTGTTTCCAAACCATACATACATGTTTATACATCACCCTAGTTTCATCTACTCCAAAAACACATTCTCCTGAACACACTTACATTTTAAAATCGGGTAGTACAAAAGATCTCTCTATTTGCGACCTTGATCTGCTTGCCTATCTGGATCACCTAAAAAATGTTAAACCACTAGGATGAGGCAACGCCCAGTAAGAGGAAATATGCTATTACTAGTGCGTGGCGACTGAGTTTCATAAATTATATTAACAATATCTGTAACTGTATAAACTGGTAAATCAAAATATAGTATAACGTGCATTTATCATAGTTTAAAGTAAAACTGTAATATCTGAGTTTTCTACTTTTTCATACTTCTAGTATCGTACTATATTTGTTGATATTCTATAAATCTATATACATATACATAACTGAGATTTTACCTTGAAAAACTGTACATCATGATTTAACCCCTCATGATAGGGTTGTGTGGCTCGTAGGTAGGATTTAATCCTGGTTGGCCTACTAGGTAAGTCAACTGTACTCTATCAATCCTCAGCCTGGCCAAACTGCAACCTCTCTTAGGCTCAGAACTAGTAACTACCTCGTCAACCCAAAATACTGGGGAGACTGCAATCTCTCCATAAACATGGTTGATGGAATTTACATACTATCTGACATATGTGGTTGCACTCTAATATGAAAATAGCAACGGTACCATGCTCTTCTAACTAAACATAACTTGATTCATCAGGGTTTGATACTGTGTATACTATTTTTATAAATATCCTACTGTTTTCATCATGATTCCAAAATAATCATAACACTATAAATCTAATATGAAAATACTATAATATATGACTAAAATAACTGTGATATTTGAGTGTAATATTTGACTGAATAATCTATAATGCCTGAGTGTTATGGTTTTGGAAAGCATAACATTTTGTAAATATTGTAAAATACTTGTCTGTACAATATTTGTAAAATATGTCTGATAATTATCTGTCTATAAAATATATCTGTCTATATATATACTGTAAATCATGATATTCTAAAAACTATACAAATTTTTTACTAATCAAATATCTACTCGGGCCACACAATTAATAAAACTCGTGTTCTGAAATCTATAAAAACTGTATAATTAAAACCCTAGACTTTAATACACAAATACTATAATTTATTGATAATATTTCTGAATTTACTAGCATAGCATATTTCCCTTACCTAACTAGCTGGGAAGCTCGCCTCTAACTCAATCCTCACACTCACGGCATACTATCCCCAAAATCCTAAAATAATACATATATACACACTATAAAAAAAACTAGTTTTTAGTGACGAAACTATTAGTGATGGATTCAATTTCGTCACTACAAGTAGGGTATTAGTGACGATTTCAGCAATCGTCACTAATACGACACTATAAGTGACAAATATGAAACCGTCACTAATAGTTTCGTCATTAAAACCTGAAAATATAGCGGGAAAATATTTTTCTTGTAAAATTTATCCTGCGAAAATATTAGCGACGATTTGTGCGATATTAGTGACGAATTATATCCGTCACTAAAAGGAACTTATTAGTCATGGTTAAATAACCATCACTACTATTATTTACAAAAAAGTTAAAAAAATTTAGTTCATACTATTAGTGACGAATTCTAAAATTCATCACTATTAGCCCATTATTAGTGACGGATTTGGGAACCGTCACTAATGTTTCGTTTATTTAAAAAAAAAAAATTTAGTTCAGAGTATTAGTGACGAATATGGAGATTCGTTACTACTAGTCCATTATTAGTGACCGATTTGGGAACCGTCACTAATGCTTCCTTTATTTACAAAAAAAAAAATAGTTTAGAATATTAGTGACGAATCTTGTAATTTGTCACTATTAGCCCTTTATTAGTGACGAATTTGGGAACCGTCACTAATGCTTCGTTTATTTAAAAAAAAAAAATTTAGTTAATAGTATTAGCGGCGAATACTAAGATTTGTCACTACTAGTCTATTATTAGTGATGGATTTGGGAACCGTCACTAATGCTCTTGAAATTCATCACTATTAGTCATTTATTAGTGATGGATTTGGGAACCGTCACTAATGTTTCATTTATGTAAAAAAAAAAAAAAATTAGTTCAGAGTATTAGTGATAAATTTAGAGATTTGTTATTAATAGTCCATTATTAGTGATAGATTTAGATTCGTCACTAATACTTCTTTTATAACTTTTGCTCCAATCTTCTTCCTTCTCTTCCCTTCTTTGCTGAAATCCTCCTGCCTTGTTCTGCTGCGCTCGTCCCTCCCAAACCTCCCTCCCTGATCCCCCTCCTTTCCCTCCTTCCTTCTTTACCACCTACACCTTCCTTCTTCTCACTCGTGCGCTCGTCTCCCTACCCTCGAAGCTGAAATGGCAACAGGAGCTGCCGCAGCCTCACCTCATGTAGTGACCGGAAGAAAAATAGCATTTTAATTATAAAAGGGAGAGAAAATAGATACAAAAACAGAAGGAGGCCGTAGACTTCGTCGACGAACGCAAACAACATTGCATTTTGGAGAATAAAATAATTTAATTTAATTTTAAGAAATTGCTAGGCTTCGTCAATGAACACAGGGTTTCGTCGATGAAGGTCTTCAGAATTTTGTCGACGAGAAAGTACCAAGAGGGAGTTTGGGATAGCCTGAATTTCGTCGATGAACACAGGGCTTCGTTGACGAATTTAATGAAGAACTCATCGATGAGGTGACGTGTCTTGTTGACAAGTCAAGCTGTATAAATAGTAGAAAGACGGGATTTTTATTCACTTTTCTTGCCCCTCTCTCTCTCTCCTATGAATCTCTCTCCCTTCTCTTCATTTTCGGCCCCATCGGTTGCCGGATCGACGATCCGAAACTACCACGACGCTCTTGGCGGAGTTCTCTGCGAATTTTTCGGAGCGTATCGTCGGGAAATCAGAGTTGGAAATCATCCCAAATTCAGGGTAAGCCCTTTTAGCCACTTTTTGGCCTTATGGCAGTTATAGGAAATAATGTAGGTCGAAAATACTGATGTTTAGTTCTAGCAAATATTAATTTCAGGGTGTTTTGTAGGAGGCCCTGCGGGTATTAGGCTAAAGTACAATAGAGGCTTTTCAGGGATAAGGTAAGGGAAATATGTTATGTTGGAAATTTCTAAATATTATACAATGTATTTATTTACGAAAATTATGTATGTAAGTATGGTGTGGCATGTGAATATAAATATGGTATGAGTATATGTTTTACGAATGCTAGTTTCATAATTTTTATGAATTTTAGTACCATGATTTTACGGATTTACATACTATGATTATGTGAACTTCAGTACCATGATTTTATGGATTTTAGTACCATGATTTTACGGGTTTTAGTACCATGATTATATGAATATCAGTACCATGATTATACGAATTCCAGTATTACGAATATGCAATTCCATATTACGATTATTCAGATTTCAGTACGTTATGCAGTATCATGGTTATTTCAATACTTCAGAATCATGGTAAATCAGATAGACATGTATATAGAAATATATTATACGATATCAGACCCTGTTGGACTTGCAGCTACAGAGCACGATACCGTTGCTACAGATACTATGTTACTATATGAGTGCAACCACCTATTCAGATATACGTGGTATGGTCGACCACCTAGGCCCTTGAAGAGGTTAGGCTCCCCATCCAGATATGGATTGAGGTGGGTAGGTCGACTGACGGAGTTCAGTGATTTATTCCTGGTTGGCTAGCCAGGATAAATCCAACCTACGTGTTGCACAACCTCATCATGAAGGGCATGTCATGACACAGATAGCCATAAGGAACAGTTTTAGTTATTATTACATACGTACAGATTTACAGAAACAGGGATCCTACTATATACACTAGAAGTATTTTGAAATATAACCATAATACTGATATGTTAAGCAAAAGGGAAAGGGGGTGGTGTGCTTTATTATTTGTACTGTACTTTTGTACTCAGTTATTCATGTTTATATGAAACAGATTTCATGATATATAGTACCTCATTTGCCACACACTAGTAATAGCATATTTTCTCTTACTGAGCGTTGGCTCATCCCAGTGTTGATATATTTTTCAAGTAATCCAGGTAGGCGAACAGATCAGGCTCGCAAATAGAAGGGCTTCAGTAGGGCCCTGATAGAGAGTGAGTAACATTTTTGGGAGCATTTTTGTATTACCCTAACTAGTTGAGGACAATTTTTGGGGATACAGTTATGTTGTATATTTTGCAAAACATTTCAAAACTCTGGTGTTGTATGTAATGGTTTAGGTTTTGTTTATATGATTATGCTTCTTGCTGCTTAGAATAATGTTATGGTATCAGAGTATGATAATTATTACAGTGGAAAAAAAAATCAGTTAATTAAACAGGTCATTACACCTTAGTCGCCGCAGCCTTGCCGGAGCCGCCACAGCCGCTGCAGCCTCGCTGCTACCCACTTCTGCCTCCCAGCCCCTGCTGCAACCTTCCAGTCAAGGAAATTTTTTTTCGTTAAAATATGTCTATTTTTTAAACATTGTTACATACACATGTTAAGGGTATTACAAAAATCGTATGAATATGCTTGTTTGGATTTTAATAACGAACACAATACTAGCATGGTATTGTGTAGGTTTTTGTAAACATCTTAATGAGAAATAATGAAAACCATTTATCCTATGTTTGGAAAAAGTTTTCAATTTGGATTCGTATATATATTACATCTTGTCAAAATTTACCTAAATTTAAATCCTAAACTTAAAGCCTATGCTTGCAAACGCAACATCAAGGCATCTTATTTTCAAAAATAAAACTGTTGGAAATGTCATTTTAGGAAAATTTTGTACATAAAAAAATTTAAAAAAAAAACTAAAAATTGAAGACCAGCTACCTTTAGGTAATATTTATAAAACAAACACATTACAAATCAAAACACTGACTGAACAATACCTATGTTTGTTCTTGAATTAAATAATAATTAAAAAATATCATTTAAATATAATAAAAATACAAAAAATTAAAAAAAATGATTTTATTGTACATGAAAACTGAAAAGGAATCAAAAATATTTTTCAATGACTTAATACTTTTTTGGATTTTTAGAAATTTTATGAATATATTTTGTTTTAATCATATTTTAAATTCATGTAGTCATTTTATTTTTATTTTAATTAAAAACATTTATAAAATAAATAATTTAATTTACAAAAGTTAATGTATTTTTTTTCAAAACAACTGAAAATTATAAATTTCAATTTTTAAGTTTTTTGAAACATTTAAAATTATCAATAAAAACAAAAAACTGGAAAAATAAATACCTTTGACACTTGCTGTAGTGAAGAGGAAGACATTTTAGAAAGTGATGATGATACCGATATTGAAGACGTATAGGGGGGGTAAGCATGTTATTTTTGTCACTCTATATTTGACATGTGTAAATAACTTAAAATATATGTGTGATGCATCCATCTAATATTCGTACTTCTTATATTTACTTTTTTTTTTTATTAATTTGCAGATATGGCACCAAGAGGCTGACGTTGGAGACTTCCTTTCAAGCACATGAGTAAATTGCATGAGGATGATCCGACATCCTCCAGACCGATGGAGCCCGTCGGTTCTGATGTAGCGGCACCATTGTTTGAGCCATCGGCACCTCGGCCATATATGGATACCACTTATGCGACTGATATGCAAGGTGAGTTGCCGACTGTGATGAGCAGTGTTGGTATGGATACGATTAATTTATTTACATGTCAACTGTTGATGATAGTTATTCACGTGTATGATTATAATGTTGTTCTTAAATTAAGTATGCTTTTAGCATCTACGTCCACGGTCAGGTCAAGCCGTGGTGCAGTGAAGAACGTGTCGCTAAAGAAGCACCTGGATAAGACAAAACAGCGGATTTGGATCGACATTCCTCTAGGATACACCGCCCCGCTGAACGATTGGTGCATCGTGTGAACAAGGGAGCTCAGCATTATATGCTGACAGTATGCTCCAATGACCACATTCAGCTAGCCACAGGTGACTCAGGAGCAGCGCATGGTTCTTTACATGCGCATTTTCGTAAGTTCTCAAACCCTATAAAGTTGTTTGTAATTTAAATATTTTTTTACTTTTAATATACTAGCCAATTAACAACTGTCTAACATTGTAATTGTATTACCCATATATGTAGGAGGAGTTTGATATGGACATCCTTAAGGATGACCATGTGAGGAGGGTGGTCGATGTCCAATTGTGTAATAAATTTAAGAGCTATCGCTAAAAAATGTGCTCCCATTTTCGAGCAATGGGAGATGAAGCAGTAGTGCGGCCGTACGATAAGATATCCTAAGAGGATTGGGAGGTGGTGTGTCGCCATTTCCGCGACCCACACTATCAAGTGATTTGTTTGTATTATAATCATTAATTTTTCACAATGATATCGCTAATAAGTCGTCATTACATCTTCCTTGTAGGCCATTTGTGAAACAAATGTTGCGAACCGCAACAAACTCCCTACGACGCACTGCGGTGGATCGAGGCTATTCGTAAATCATCGCCAGGTAATTACTATATATAAAATTATCTAACCATTACATGACATAATACTAATAATGTCTTATACGATAATGTAGCGTGATCTCGAGACTGGCGCAAAGGAGCCGCTGCCAGATCTTTATCAGAGAACACACCAATGGTGATCGGGGGAGTGGTGCTAGGGTGCCCAAGACAGACATGTAAGTGAAACTAAAGATTTAGTTTATTAATTTATTCAAAACATCAAATTTTTAGTCTTATTTATTCCTTTTTATCATTTTCATGACTGAAATTAGGCACGGATGGTCGAGCTGAGGGATGCACCTGTTTCAGAGGGGAGTCAGCACATGATTTCAAGATCACTTCCCAAGTGCTTGGGCAACGAGCGGGGGTCTGGGTGAAAGGTCTTGAAAGTGGATACATCGCCCTAACAACATCATCATCCATGGGTACGGTGACTTGTGCAGAGATGGAATGACAGCGTCAAGAGGCTGAGTATGATAAGCAGGAGATGGCTCGACGGATGCAGATGATGGAAATGAAGAATGCACAATTGAGAGACACAATCTCCATCTTTCAAGCCCAGATGCAAGCCATGATGGATAGGCAAATCCGATTCGAGAAAATGATGTGCCAATCTTGACCAGATGATGCGGGTGGCTCCTTTGATTAGAAAGTATGTATGGTACTTATAGCTTAGCATAGTACTTGTGCAAAAGTATTTTATGATTTTGTTTGTGTTATAATATAGCGAAATTTTCAATGATTAACGAATACTCACACTAGCTCCTCTGAAGAGTTTTATACGTTATTCTAACTTTGACACTAAAACCCATTAAGCTGAGTGTTAGGGGGTAATAGCAATGGGGTCCCATTTTTTTTTTTTTTTTTTTTCGGGGGGGGGGGGGGGAGAGCATTACATGTATTATCTAGGAAAAGTACAAATTCAGGGAGGAATTAAAGTCTCATATTTGGGGCAATTTTTATATTATGTAGTTATAGATAGTTTGCATGAATACTACAAAAAATTAATATTACAAACAAATATGACTTGAGAATAATATCATTTTTAATCTTTTTTGTTTCAGAAAGTTCCATCAGTGTTGCACTTTTTTGAGGCATCATCTTTGTGAAAGTTTCATCATTTTCGATGCGGCTTCCTTTTGAACAGACCGTCGTTTTGGATATGTGCTCCTAAATGCATCCTCCTTATGGACCCATCCTGCTTTTGGATGTTGTCATTTCTAGTTACTTGATATGGTTGCATAATGCGTACATGTTTTTTTTTTTTTTTTTTATTGTTATTATAGTTGTATATCTTATTCAGTTGGGAAATTTTCATATGATAGCTATTCATCTCGTACGGATGATAGCTTTACTTGTTGGATATTATAAAAATTTAATGGATACATGTATTACTGTCGTGAATTGTTGAATGCTATATGATTGCATGCTAGTCTAGAATGTCTCCTACATGGCGGATGCAGTTGATGTGTATTGCATGCTGGTAGTGGATATAGATTCTCGTGTGCCTTGAATTTCTTATAAACAATCTATTTGAAACTATCAGGTGCAGGTTTTATAGGAAAACATCCAATTTATAGACGACATTGTGCCGAAATTTCATTAAAATTTTCCCTAAAAAAAAAAGAAAACCATGTATACCAATAATTATGATAAGCTTCAATGTTAAAATATTTTTGAAAGGATGAGTGAAAGTTAGGAATCATAATAAATGAAGCAATATAGGCTTAGTTCATTTAATAAAGCATTCATTTATATGTTTTTGGTCCGGTAAGCCTAAAGCATTCATTGTCGAGCCGAAATCATTAAAAATATTATAAACACTTGGTTAAAGATTTGAAAATTTGAAAAAGACATAAGTTGAATATATACATAACTCAGAGGGAGCATCATTTTCATAATTATTTAAATTAAATGCTCTCATCATCTCATAACATTCATGTCCAAATGCCTAGATGAATAACAATACTACACTGAACTCAATACTATCCACTGTCCTTTTCTATTTATATTCTGAATTTAATTGAGACATGTAATACTGTCATGAATTGTTGAATGCTACATGATTGCATGCTAGTCTAGAATGCCTCCTGCATGGCGGATGCAGTTGATGTGTGTTGCATGCTGGTAGTGGATATAGGTTCTCATGTGCCTTGAACATTTTATAAATGATCTATTTGTACCTATCAGATGCAGGTTTTATGGAAAAATGTCCAATTTATAGACGGCATGCTACCGAAATTTTGTTAAAATTTTCCCTAAAGAAAAGAAAACCATGTACTCAGATAATTATGATAAGCTTCAATGTTAAAATATTTTTGAAAGGATGAGTGAAAGTTTGGAATCATAATAAATGAGGCGATATAGGCTTAGTTAATTTAAATAAGCGTTCATTTATATGTTTTTGGTCCAGTAAGCTTAAAACATTCATTGCCGAGCCAAAATCATTGAAAATATTATAAACACTTGGCTAAGGATTTGAAAATTTGAAAAAGGCATAAGTTGAATATATACATAACTCAGAGGGAGCATCATTTTCATAATTATTTAAATTAAATGCTCTCATCATCTCATAACGTTCATGTCCAAATGCCTAGATGAATAACAATACTACACTAAACTCAATACTATCCACTCTTTTCTGCTATTTATATTCTGAATTTAATGGATACATGTATTACTGTCGTGAATTGTTGAATGCTATATGATTACATACTAGTCTAGAATGCCTCCTGCATGGCGGATGTAGTTGATATGTATTGCATGCTAGTAGTGGATATAGGTTTTCGTGTGCCTTGAACTTCTTATAAATGATCTATTTGAACCTATTAGGTGCAAGTTTTATGAGAAAATGTCCAATTTATAGAAGACATGTTGTCGAAATTTCATTAAAATTTTTCCTTAAAAAAAGAAAACCATGTACATCGATAATTATGATAAGCTTCAATGTTAAAATATTTTTGAAAGGATGAGTGAAAGTTAGGAATTATAATAAATGAGGCAATATAGGCTTAGTTCATTTAAATAAGCATTCATTTATATGTTTTTTTGGTCCGATAAGCTTAAAGCATTCATTGTCGAGCCGAAATTATTGAAAATATTATAACCACTTGGCTAAGGATTTGAAAATTTGAAAAAGGGTTAAGTTGAATATATACATAACTCAGAGGGAGCATCATTTTCATAATTATTTAAATTAAATGCTCTCATCATCTCATAACGTTCATGTCCAAATGCCTAGATGAATAACAATACTACACTGAACTCAATACTATCTACTCCTATCTGCTATTTATATTCTGAATTTAATAGATACATGTATTACTATCTTGAATTATTGAATACTACATGATTGCATGCTAGTCTAGAATGTCTCCTATATGACGGATGCAATTGATGTGTATTACATGCTAGTAGTGGATATAGGTTCTCGTGTACCTTGAACTTCTTATAAATGATCTATTTGAACCTATCAAGTGCAGGTTTTATGGGAAAATGTCCAATTTACAGACGGCATGCTGCCAAATTTTTGTTAAAATTTTTCAAAAAAATAAAAAAAATAAAACCATGAACATCACTAATTATGATAAAATGAATATTAAAGTAATAACGATTGGATTGTCATCTCCATTAGTCCTAATTAAAATATTGTGCAGATAAGGTCAAATTCTAAGTTGGATTCATCTAACAAGTGGATAGGTAAATTTAAATATTGTCCACATAGCTACATTCACCCTCCCTCAATTTATGCTTCAAATTTCTAGTTTTGAAAATCCGTAGGAATACCAAGATGTGACACAAATTTGGGATTCATCTAGACATATAAGTTGCAATGCCACAGTAGAAAAGAACAAAAAAAGTGAAAAAAAAAAAAAAATTGTCCATGCATGAGATCACCGATGAAAGCACCTAGGGCATATTTTGTTTTCCATGATTTTCTCAGCTACCAAACAAATGACCAATTTCATGTCCATTTGACAGACATATTTTACTTAGTTCTAATATTTTCTCGTGAAGACTTGAAAAGATACACACTTACTCATGCCAGTTCATGACCTTTTCCTACATAAATCTTCCCATTTCCCTCCTCTATAAACCCCACAATCACTGTTTAGATTTTTATTTCAAGTAGAGCAATAATACTTGTCTACAAAACAGTAAAGCATGTTGTTGGCCTTATAGGTCACACCCGGTTTTGATAATGACAAATACTCCTGTATTTAATAAATATTTAGCTCATGTGCAGGTTCATATTAGCATATCATCAATGGCACGAGAAAGCTCAAAGCTTGAAGACCAGTTCGTATTTTCAATTGTAATATATTTAGTGGTCTATTTGGCCTGTAATACTAAATTAGGTTATTTGGTTTGTAATAAACACACACAACACATGAATGGTTTAATCTGTAAGTTCAAACCAAATAGTGACCTAGAAATGACCTTAGGAAGTATCTTTCGGTCGACCGACACCGAATTTTTTTGGTGTCTTAGATTTGGACACAAAATGACCCTAGGACACTCACTCATGCATACATATGTTTGAATATTTGACTTAGGTGATTGCATGCTTGAAAAAGGACAAAAATGTACAAGTCTTGTACTTTCGGTCGACCGACCCACATAGGTCATTTTCTCCTGGTCGATCGAAACCGGTCCAAGTCAACATGTTGACCACGGTCTGGTCGACTGAGCCCTTACAGTTCATTTGACCCCGGTTGACCGAACCACATGAGAGTCAACATTTTGACCTCCCAGTCGACCGACCACTTTTATACTCCAATGACCTGATCGACCGGAGGGTCCTCGGGAAATTTCCCAGCGGTCTAGTCAACCGAACCAGGTAGTTCAAAATGGGCCGATCAACCGAACCTTGGAAATTTGGGAAATCGCCCACTTCCGGTCGACCGAGCCCTCAGTTCAAAAACCTCCTGATTGACCGAACCATTTGAGTCCTAGTCGACCGAAACATTTCTGGTCGACAGGACCTCTTAGGTTGCCATAATTTTTACCACAGATAAATAAATTTTAAACAGGGTTAAAAATGCCTTAAGTGTCATTAAACTTTTCCAACAATCCCTAATAAGTTCCCAACGGTCAAAAATTTTGGCATGTCTATATATACTATTTCATTTAAGAGAATTAAGTATCGATTAGCAAAAAGATTAAGAAAATTTCTCTCAAGCAAAAATACTCTCTTTTGATTCCCATTTACTCATACTCTTCCAAATACACTCTAGCTTACATTCAAAACGCATTAAATCATCTATAAGTGTTCTTGAGTGTTTAGATAGGAAGGTTTGCTCTCTCTTGATTGTGAGATTGATTTATTTTTATTGAGAGCTGATCCAAAAAGATTCTTAGGGGACTTAGCCAATAATCCTAAGAAAACTTTACTAAGCCTTCTAAGATTGCATATTTGTTGCAATAGCTTAAGAAGCTTATATTTGCTTTTGGTTACAAAATATTTTCAAAACCATTTACAAATATCTATTGCACTTTATTTTGAAAACCATTTGAGGAGATATTTGTGTTTGAGGTGAAACATCTTTGTTGCAATATTTACTCACTCATATATTTTTTGCTCAAAACAAAGATCATATATAATTTGCAAGTCCAAGCATATACATATTTGTGCGATTGAGATATTCTACTGATTGACATTCTTAAGGCTTGGTTTGATATTCTGTGTGAACACGTTTGATTGAATATTGTGAAATGTACAGATTATTATTGATACTCTCACGTACTCACTACATTGATAGAAAACATCTTTGAGAGTCAAACTACTTAGACCACACTGAGCTTACATTTTAAATCATCTGTGGTGTATGTGATATTGTGCGCATTTGTGGTACAAATTTGCTTTACATGAAAGAACCCATACATAGTACCTTTTGTTTGTATATATGATAGATTCCAAGCATGGCCTGAGGGGGCGGTAATCCATCCCGGTAAGGATTGGTAAAGGTTGAGGTCAGCCCTGTGCTAATTGACCTGGTTAAGGTTAAGGTCAGCCCTGTGCTAATTTGACCTGGTTTGTATAGGTGCCGCTCCACCCGTTCAAGTGAGCAAGTTAGTGTGATAATCCTTGTGCTGGTTAGCCAAGGCGAGGACGTAGGCAGTTGGCCGAACCTCGATAACATATCTGCGTGTCACCCTTTATTTACTGCTTTTTGGTGCTTGTGCGATTAATTAAACTGCTTCATTTAATTTCTGATATATTTACATTATTCGCATTAGATTGACCATAGGGTTGTGAACATACTGTTGTTAGGAGGAACATCTAGGGGTTAAATTTTAAAAATACCAATTCACCCCCCCTTGGGATCACGGTAAAGCTAACACATGCTGATGGACACGTGTCCCTGGCTGGATTTATTCGCTGCATCCCCTTCCCCACGCAATGCTAATACCTCATTGAGTCATTGTGCAAATCCCCCATAAACTAATCTCATGTTGTGTTCCAGAGCATGCATTTTAGATCTTAAATTTAGATTTAAATATACTTTAATAAATTTCAATGTAATTTATGCTCCTCGTGTTTGGAGACACTTTGGACTTGAATATATATTGAATTTAAATAAAACGTAATTTCAAACTGTATTAAAATTTGTCCAAATTCATTCAAAATGTTCGAAATCTATGCTCTCGAATGCAACATCATATTTTTCATTATTGATATTACTACTATGCAAATTATGTAATATGCATGATTATGAAATCTTTGCAAATTTTGTTATATCGTATAATTATTTTTCTTGATTATACTGAGCGTCAGCTCTCCTCGATTTGGTATACTAAATTTTTTTTAATGACTCTTAATTTGTAGGATTTGCGACTATCATAACATCAGCACAATGCCATGCATGCATGCACTACAGTCGTCAGATGCAACTTTTGACTATTTCTTTATAATTTTTATTGTTATTTGAACAAATGAAGTTTTTGTATTTTAATTTGAATTTGTACTAGTATTTGAATTTGAATTTTGAATATTTTTAAAAAAATTTTGTTATTTGAACATAAGTTATTTTTTCATTTTAATTGAATTTGCGTTTAAATTCAAAAATTTGAATAATTTACAAATTTTGTAGTAATTATGGTTTCAATTTATGTATTCGAAAATGTAATTATAGATTTTTATATAAGAATTGATGATTAAAAAAAGTTAGTATTAAAGGTTTTTTTATTTTTCTATTTATTAGTGAAGGATTCAAATTCGTCACTAATACCCTACTATTAGTGACGAATTTGAATCCTTCACAAATAACTTACTTTTAGTGACGAATTTCTAATTCGTCACTAATACCCCTTCTATTAGTGATGAATTTGAATTCTTCACAAATACCTTACTTTTAGTGATGAATTTTCTGATTCGTCACTAATATTCTACTAGTAGTGACAAATTCGGTTCTATATTATATAGTGACGGTATTAGGGTTTTAGTGACGGTTATAATTCGTCACTAATACTTCATTATTAGTGACAAAAGTTTGAATTCATCACTAAAAGTTAGTAGTAACGACACATATAGCAACTATTTTAAAATCGTCACTAATACTCATAAATTCATCACTAATACTATTAGTGACAAATTTATGACTATTAGTGACGAATTTGATCTGTCACTAATACCCTGATTTTTTGTACTGACATGTTTTCAATAAATTAACTATATTTCCCCGAACCTACATACTCATAAACTTTCTAAATTAAAATTTACCTGAGCTTTTGAAAATATTCACTAGGTCCTTAACTCATGCCTGTAGGGTCCCAAAAATACCCTAGTTCTGAAATCATAACATCCTAATTTTATTTGGGAAAACTCTAGTATATTCCCATATAACTTAAAATCTAAACTCAAATAAGTCTGATACAACTGAAAATACTTAATTATTCAACTTACCCTAATTTTGGGATGACACCCAAGTTGGCCTAACCAACGATCTAGTTCAGGTGTCTTGAAAAGAATTTTCCGAGGAGTAACGTGACAAGTTCTGATCATCGAACCGGCGAAAAACAAAATTAAAATCGTAGAGAGAAAGGGGGAGGGTCAATTTTTTAGAGAGAGAAGGGGTTCTTTGCCCAATTCCTCGTTGAAAAATTTGATATAGGCATATTTATAAACCTAAATTCATCGACGAGACACGTCACCTCATCGACAAGTCCATAAAATAAGTTCATCGCCAAACATGAATCCCTCATCGACGAATTTTAGGCTTTGCAAAAACCCCTCCCGGCAAATTCTCATCGACGAGACACGTGTCCACGTCGATGAGCCCCAGAAGGATACTCGTTGACGAGAACCCTGTGACGACCTGCTTAATTTTTCACATTTTTTTTAATAAAATCAATATCATATATTCTAACTCAGCAGATCATAATCCACCTGGACTCGTTGGTACTAGGGACACATCAGAACACAAAACGGAAGCCTAAGCAGCAGGAAACATACAATTACAATATTATAAATGAAGCGACCCTCAATAAAGTATAACATAATAAATCAAATGGTCAACCCGAACCCATGGGTAACGAGGATACCTGTCAAACACAGCGGAATTCTACGCAGCAGTAAACATAAAATCCAAACATCCATCCATAAAACATAATACAAGAGCTTTCTATAACATTATAAAAGTGTACTTCTATACATCCTCATATACATCAAAATATCTCTAGGATCATTCACAAAATAACTCTGTCCCTATTAAAAAATCTTACCCTCCTCACAGGGTAATCTCCCTAGCTCAACGGCGGCCTTAACCCGCGGTCTCTCAGGGGCTCCTGAAAAATTAATTAACTTTGGGGGTGAGACATTTCTCAGTAAGGGAAAATAAACTAAATGCAGATGTGTCGCAACATGAACATTTAATGCGATTATACATATACAATACATTTCATATTTCTGTAAACATTCATTGTCATAGACTAAATCATCATATACTTTCATATTTACTAGTAAATCATATCATAAGTAATGCATCTATCATACTGATAATACTGATAATACTCAAAACATACCCAGGATGAATAGCTAGTTAATGTCATGTATTACCCCCTATGACGGGTTGTGTAACCCGAAGACGAGACTCGACAATGGCTAGCCGACCAATGCCGAGTCAAATATGTCCATAAGTACGATGAGCCCGCCACACCCTGGTCCCGACTGCCAGGTGGACGTCCACACTCTACCGAAAGCCACATCGACTATCCATCTCCCATCCCCTAATGGGATGGTTTGCACTAATCTGAACGTAGATATTTGATCTACATATAGCTACGGTACCGAGCTCCTGAATTGAACTAAACTAACATTTGAGTTCTGATAACATATAGTACATGATAATATAACATTTTTCATAATAACGGCCTCGTGCTAAACATATCATAATTACGGCCTTGCGCCGGTAACATAAATACGGCTTCGCGCCAAAACGTAAATACAGCCTCGTGCCTGAAACATAAATACAACCTCGCGCCAAAAACATAAAATTACATGGTCTCGCACCAACATCGTTTCGGGTATATATATGCTCTGAAAATAAATCATTTATCATATATTCGTTAAAATCATCATAACGTAACTCATCTTTTCATAATACCTGAAAACATGTTTTGTTCGTAAAACCATTCATATCATGATTCACTTCACATAAAATAATGTTCATGCCACACATGTGCCATTTAAAGTCATACCTCATATTCTACAATCATCATTTCTAGTATCTTATACATACATATACTTTTTAATCATAATAGCAGTATTTTCCAAACATACATTTCATATGTCATAAACAAATATAGCAAATGCTTTTTTGAAAATAAATGTGCTCATAATTAATAATAACTTGCATGGAAAATAACTGCTTTAGTTTATTCCCTTACCTGGTTACTGAGAAAGTCCTTAAAATATCCTAGCCTAACCCCCGTAGGATTTCCTGCTCAATACCCTGAAACTGAAAACTTCCAGTATTAAACATCAGTATTTTCATGCGTACATCATTTCTTATAACTACCACAAGACCAAATTTGGCTTAAAAAGCCTACCTCAACTTAGGGATGATTTCCAACTTCGTTTTCCCAACGATCCGCTCTGACAAACTTGTAGAGAACTTTGCCAGGAGCGTCGTGGTAGCCTCAAATCTTCGATCTGGCGACTGGCGGGGCCAAAATCGAAGAAAGAGAGAGAGAGCCGAAGGGGAGAGAGAGGAGAGAGAGTGGAGCGTTAAAAGTGACTAAAAATCGTATTTTTACACATATATATATATATATATATATATATATATACAGACAGGGGATTTCATTGATGAGCCCATCCTTCATCGACGAATTCTTATTAATTTCGTCGACGAAATTCAGTCCTTCGTCGACGAAATTCAATCAGCTCGTACCCCCCTCTCGGTATTTCTTCGTTGACGAAATCCTTTAAGCCTTCGTCGTCGAATCCCCTGAATTCGCTGACGAAGCCCTGCTGATCCCCCTCTATTTCCGTTTCCCATTCCCCTTTCTTTTAGCATTTAAATTTCATTTTAAATTCGGGTCGTTACATTCTCCCCTCCTTATAAAATTTTGTCCTCAAAATTTACTATTTACGTAATTTATCATCCCTAAGGCAAAATGATCTACTTATTTTATTACTCACCCTCACTTATGGCGGAGCAATACCGTGGTTGCAACTCAAGTTTTAGGAGATTACACACATCAAAAGAAAATTCCTCCCAAAACTAAAATACTATACTACTAAAACCATACATGTACCTGCCAAAGAAATATTACATATTTACTCACATTTCCAATTACATTTAAACTTCTTGAAATAATTGCGGATATTTTTGTTTCATCTATTCCTCAGATTCCCATAAAGCCTCTTCAATTGCATGATTCCTCCACAAAACTTTTACCTAAGGAATCTTTTTATTACGTAGCTCCTGTACTTTCCTATCCAAAATCCGTATGGTATCTCGTCATACCCCAGTGAATCACTAAGCTCCAACTCATCATAAGTAATGATATGAGAAGGATCTGAGACGTATTTCCTCAACATCGATACATGGAATACATCGTGAATTCTGGACAATGAAAGTGGTAAAGCTAGCTTGTAGGCCACCGGTCCCACTTTCACTAAAATCTCAAATGGGCCGATGAACCTAGGGCTAAGTTTACCCTTCCTACCAAATCTCATAACTCCTTTCAATGGAGCTATCTTCAAGAATACATGATCACCCATGTCAACCTCTAAATTCCTGCAGCGATTGTCGGTATAACTTTTCTGTCGGCTCTGAGCTGCACTAATTCTTTCCCTGATAAGCCGAACCTTATCATATGCATATTGTACTAGCTCTGGTCCCACAACTCGCCGCTCACCTATCTTATCCCAAAACAAAGGAGATCGACATCTCCTACCGTACAAAGCTTCAAAAGGTGTCATACCAATACTGGACTGATAACTGTTATTATAAGCAAACTCTACTAGCAGCATGAACTGAGTCCAACTACCCCCAAAGTCCAATACACACACTCGGAGCATATCCTCTAATGTCTGTATCGTCCTCTCAGTCTGTCCATTTAATTGTGGATGGAATGTCGTGCTAAACGATAACTGGACCCCAGAGCCTCCTGCAAGCTCCTCCAAAATCGTGACGTGAATCGTGGGTCTCGATTTGACACAATAGATACAAGCACCCTATGAGAACGAATTATCTCCTGAACATAAATCTCTGCCATTCGGCTGAGGGAATAGCTGATCTTGATAAGGAGAAAATGGGTGGACTTAGTCAACCGATCTACTATCACCCAAATCACATTCTGACCATGAGATGACGACGGCAGCCTTGAACAAAGTCCATGGAAATGTGATCCCACTTCCACTCTAGGATAAACAACGGCTGCAACTGGCCTGCCGGCCTCTAGTGCTCAGCTTTTACCTGCTGGCACGTCAAGTACTGGGCTACATATTCAGCAATCTCCCTTTTAATTCCACTCCACCAGTAAAACTCTCGTAGATCCCTGTACATTTTCATACTATCAGGATGAACCGTATACAAGGATCTTTGAGCCTTGTCTAGAATAGTCTTCCTGATGTCAACGTCAGTAGGAACACACAGTATAGAATGGAACTGCAAAGCTCTGTCATTTGAAATGTCGAATTCCTCTCCCTGACCACTCTGTACTCTATCCATCACCTTTACTAATTTTGGATCTTCTTTCTGGGAGGCTTTAATTCTTTCTTGCAGAGTAGGCTGTACCACTAGCCTAGCGATACATACTAGAGTATTACTCTCTATCAATTCAATGTTAAGTCTCTCTAGATCCATTATAATCGGATGCTGGATCTCCTTTGCTGCCAACGCTGATACCCTAGATTTCCTGCTCAGTGCATCAGCTACCACGTTTGCTTTTCTTGGGTGGTAACTAATAGTACATTCAAAATCTTTAATCAACTCTAACCACCTTCTCTGTCTCACATTCAATTCCTTCTAGGTGAAGAAATACTTCAAACTCTTAGGGTCAAAGAATATCTCACACTGCTCCCCGTACAGGTAATGCCTCCAAATTTTCAACGTGTGTACCACTGCAGCTAACTCAAGATCGTGACTAGGGTAGTTCTTTTCATATTCTTTCAACTATCTAGACGCATACGCCACTACCTTACCATGCTGCATCAACACACAACCAAGTCCCTTTAAGGATGCAAATAGTGTACCCGTCACCCCCAGATGGGATGATCAGTACTAGCGCAGTGACTAACCTCTGCTTCAGCCCCTGAAAACTCTGCTCACAGCTGTCATCCCATTCAAATCTAGAATTTTTTCTAGTCAATCGTGTCAGAGGCCTTGATAAAGCTGAGAATCCCTCTACGAAATGACAATAATAGCCAGCTAGCCCCAAGAAACTCCTGATCTCCTGGATATTTCTCGGTCTAGCCTAATTCACCACCGCCTCAATCTTACTGGGATCTACAGAAATTCCATCTCCTGAGATGACATGCCCCAAAAACACAACTTTCTCAAGCCAGAAATCACATTTACTAAACTTGGCATACAACTTCTTCTCCCTGAGCATCTGTAAAACCCGCCTCAATTATATCTCATGCTCCTCATAGCTCCTTGAATAGACCAGTACATCATCAATAAAACAACCACGAACTGGTCTAGGTATTGGTGGAAGACTCTATTCATCAAGTCCATAAATACCGCAGGAGCATTCATCAGACCAAATGGCATAACAAGAAACTCATAATGCCCATATCTGGTCCTGAAAGCCATCTTCGATACATCTTTTGCCCTCACTTTCACCTGATGGTAACTTGATCTGAGATCGATCTTGGAATACACCCGTGTACCCTGGATCTGATCGAACAAATCATCGATACGGGGTAGAGGATACTTGTTCTTAATTGTCACTTTATTAATCTCTCTATAATCTATGCACATCCTCATAGACCCATCATTCTTCTTTACAAACAGCACTGGAGCTCCCCACGGAGACACACTAGGTCGTATGAAACCTTTATCAAGAAAGTCTTGCAACTGATCTTTCAATTCTGCCAACTCTGCTGACGCCATTCGGTACGGTGCTTTAGAGATAGGCACTGTACCTGGAAGTAGATCAATGGAAAAATCTACTTCAAAATCAGGCGGCAACCCTGGTAATTCATTTGGAAACACGTCTGTAAATTCTCTCACTACAAGCGTATTAATAAGTTTCAATTCATTTTCTGACATTTTCTTCGCAAAAGCCACGAATCCCAAACAGCCATTCTGAAGCAACCTCCTCACCTGAACAGATGAGACCATCTGAGGTAAAGATTGCACTCGTGACCCTATAAATCTAAATTTTGGTTTCCCTAGAGGTCTGAATATCACTTCTCTAACATGACAGTCTATAATAGTAGTATTAGCCGCTAGCCAATCCATACCGAAAATAATATCAAACCCGTGCATATCTAATACCACCAAATTAGAAGATAAAATCTTCTCCTGAACATCAACTGGACAACCACTGAGTATCTCACCGTTAACCCGGTCGGTGTAGCCACTAATAACTCGACATCTAATGATTGCGTTTCTGCTCCATATAATTTAACACACTCCAAGGACACAAATGAATATGTGGCACCAAAATCAAAAAGTGCAATAACTTTAAATGAAAACATGCTAACAGTACCTGTCACCATATCGCCAGCCGCCTCAGCGTCGCTCGGTGTCAAAGCAAAAACTCTGGCTGGTGTCGTATTCCTCTGCTGGCCTCCTCGTGGTGCCTGGTAACCTCCTCGTGCAGGTCTAGGAGTAGGAGTCGTACCAGTATGTGTCGGACACTCCCTTATCATATGCACCGGCTCCCCGCACCTGCAGCAGACACCTCGCCCGGCATAACACTCCCCCAGGCGTCTTTTCCCACAAGATGGGCAAGATAGAGATGGCTGCACACCCTGGAAACCGCGATTCTCGGTCTTTTGTCTCCGGTCCCTATAATAGCCACCTCTCTTCCACGCAGCATGGCCGACTCTCTACTGGGAATCAGAAGGTGTAGACCTCTTCTTTTGCCTCTGCTCCTCAACCTCCAATCGCTCTCCTATCTCTGCTTATAGTGACTCTATCCACTAGCTCAGCAAAATCCTGCAACTTTAGAATCAATAACTGCTTATAAATTTCTCTCCTCAGGCCTCTCTCAAACTGCCGTACCTTCTTCGCCTCATCTGGAATGATGTACAGGGCGAAGTAAGATAGCTCGATGAATCTCGCCGCGTACTGCTGTACTGACAACTGTCCCTGCTTCAGATCAGGAACTCCTCAATCTTAGCCTCCTAGACGAGGCTGGAAAATACCTGTCGAAGAATATCTCTTTAAATCGCTCCCATGTCATCTCTACAGGTATAGTCCTTTGCTGCTCTAAAAGTCTCACTGCCGACCACCATCTCTCGGCCTTTCCAGTTAGTCTGTAGGTGGCAAACAGCACCTCTTGCTCCTTTAAACACTGCAGCACTGCAAATATCTTCTCCATCTCCTGCACCCAATTTTCAGCTACTTCAGGATCCATCCCTCCAAGAAAGCTAGAGGACTCATCTTAATAAACTTCTCAATCGAACTACCGTGGCCTACCGATGGACCACCCTGTTCCCTCGAACTCCTGGCAATTTCTGCCATAACTTGCTGTGCTACACCGCGTAAAACGACATCTGAATCACTACCTGCGGCGCCTGAGGGTCCAGCACCCTCACTCCCACTGACGTGGGTACTATTGCCACCAAGGTCCATCCTGAAAAATAGGTAACTTAACTCAAAACCCCTTCACTATACATGTCACTAAACTCATATAGTATATTCTCCTAATTAACTCATCTCTCTGAATCTTAATTCAAGGTCAATCTTACAACCTAGATACCCAACCCAACGATAGTTTACAATGACTTTCCTGAAATCATCACCGCAGGAAAATCACACAAACCACCACGGAAGTCCTGCATCTAGCCTACAAAACCAGACCTCAAATTCCCTTATCCTATACTCTGGTATTATTACTGCTGCACTCTAGAGTCTACAAAACCTAGTATCCTAGGCTCTGATACCAAATGAAGTGACCCTTAATAAAGTATAACATAATAAATCAAATGGTCAACCCCAACCCGTGGGTAACGGGGATACCTGTCAAACATAGCGGAATTCTATGCAGCAATAAACATAAAATCCAAACATCCATCCATAAAACATAATACCAGAGCTTTCTATAACATTATAAAAGTGTACTTCTATACATCCTCATATACATCAAAATATCTCTAGGGTCATTCACAAAATAACTCTGTCCCTATTACAAAATCTTACCCTCCTTACAGGGTAATCTCGCTAGCTCAACGGCGACCTTGACCCGCCGGTCTCTCAGGGGCTCCTAAAAAATTAATTAAGTTTGGGGGTAAGACACATCTCAGTAAGGGAAAATAAACTAAATACAACTGTGTGGTAACATGAACATTTCATGCGATTATACATATACAATACATTTCATATTTCTGTAAACATTCATCGTCATATAATAAATCATCATATACTTTCATATTTACTAGTAAATCATATCATAAGTAATGCATCTGTCATACTGATAATACTAAAAACATACTCATGATGAATAGCTAGCTAATGCTATGTATTACCCCCATGACGGGTTGTGCAGCCAGAAGGCGGGACCCGATAATGGCTGGCCGACCACTGCCGAGTGAAATATGTCTGTAAGTACGATGAACCCGTCACACCCTGGTCCGGACTGCCAGATGGACGTCCACACTCTACTGAAAGCCACATCGACTATCCATCTCCCATCCCCTCGTGGGATGGTTAGCACTAATCTGAACGTAGATATCTGATCTACATATAGCTACGGTACCGAGCTCCTGAACTGAACTAAATTAACATCCGAGTTCTGATAACATATAGTACATGATAATATAACATTTTTCATAATAACGGCCTCATGCCGAACATATCATAATTACGGCCTTGCCCGATAACATAAATACGGCTTCGCGCCAAAACGTAAATACAGCCTCGTGCCTGAAACATAAATATGACCTCGCGCCAAAAACATAAAATTACATGATCTCGCACCAACATCGTTTCTGGTATATATATGCTCTGAAAATAAATCATTTATCATATATTCGTTAAAATCATCATAACGTAACTCATCTTTTCATAATACCTGAAAACATGTTTTGTTCGTAAAACCATTCATATCATGATTCACTTCACATAAAATAATGTTCATGCCACACATGTGCCATTTAATGTCATACCTCATATTCTACAATCATCATTTCTAGCATCTTATACATACATATACTTTTTAATCAAAATAGCAGTATTTTCCAAACATACATTTCATATGTCATAAACAAATATAGCAAATGCTTTTTTGAAAATAAATGTGCTCATAATTAATAATAACTTGCATGGAAAATAACTGCTTTAGTTTATTCCCTTACCTGGCTACTGAGAAAGCCCCTAAAATATCCTAGCCTAACCCCCATAGGATTTCCTGCTCAATACCCTGAAACTGAAAACTTCCAGTATTAAACATCAGTATTTTCATGCGTACATCATTTCTTATAACTACCACAAGACCAAATTTGGCTTAAAAAGCCTACCTCAACTTAGGGATGATTTCCAACTTCGTTTTCTAAACGATCCACTCCGGCAAACTTGTAGAGAACTTTGCCAGGAGCATCGTGGTAGCCTCAAATCTTCAATCCAGCGACTGGCGAGGCCAAAATCGAAGAAAGAGAGAAAGAGCCGAAGGGGAGAGAGAGGAGAGAGAGTGGAGCGTTAAAAGTCACTAAAAATCCGATTTATATATATATATATATATATATATATATATATACAGACAGGGGATTTCGTCGACGAGCCCGTCCTTCGTCAATGAAATTCAGTTAGCTCGTACCCCCCTCTCGATATTTCTTCGTCGATGAAATCCTTTAAGCCTTCGTCGACGAAGCCCTGTTGATCCCCTTCTGTTTCCGTTTCCCATTCCCCTTTCTTTTACCATTTAAATTTCATTTTAAATTCAAGTCGTTACAATAAATATGGAAACATCCATCAAATTACTATAAATACCAGAGTCACTATATCAACTGTATTTCCATATATACATCCCGAAAATAAGATCTAGGGACATTTCCCACAAAATCTAACTGTCCTTACAAAAACTTACCCTTCAAAAAGAGCAGACAAACAGCACTAGATCAGCAGGGCTTTTCCTGCTCTCCTATCTGGGGCTCCTGAAACGTTTATAAAATTTAGGGGTGAAACACCTCTCAGTAAGGGAAATAAACTAATACCAGTGTGTGGCAACATGAGTATTCCGTGTTATACATATATCATACATAACATATTCAGTAATTGTTTTGTCAAATTTGGGAAGACATATATAACATCAAAACATGGCAGAACATACTGCATTTTCATAAACATATCTTATCTCGTATAATAATAATAACACAAAAATATTCCTGGTAGGTTAGCTGACTATTGTCATGTATTACCCCCACATGACTGGGTTGTGTGGCCTGAAGGCGGGACTTGACAATGGTTGGCCGACCACTGCCAAGACAAAAGTACGGTTTATAAGTTTGATGGGTCTGCCTGACCTGGTCCGTACAACAGGGGCGATCATACACTTCTTAAAAAACCACATCGACCATCCAATCTCTCACCACTCTATACAGCGGCGTTAATAGAAATATCATGATCACGAAAACCCTGGACACAAAGCAACGGTACCGTGCAAGTGCTAACCTAGACCAAGCCAATTAGGTTCTGATATCATATAACATATACTGAAACTATGATACATGGATATCTCATATCATTAATTATCAGATCAATTATATCATTTTGCATATATATATATATATATATATATATATCATGAAAATCATCGGCCCATACGCCGGTATTACACATTTTATTATAGCTCGACCCGTACGCCGGCAAATCATAGCACAACTCATACGCTGGCAAATCATCTCCATAGCTCGGCCCGTACACCGACAAACATATCATAGTACAGCCCGTACGCTGACAAATCACATCCATAGCATGGCCCGTACGCCGGCAAATATATATATATATATATAAATCTCAGCCCGTACGCCGGTTTTCTATTATAAAAATCCGTATCATAATCACATTTCCAGAAAACAGTATCTCATAACATTATATACTCATGTCACACTAAAAGATTTTTTGCATATTTAATATACGATCATTTTCAACAGTATTTTCCCAAATATATGTCATATATAACTATATTTATTTTCCTAAAATCAAATGTTACATATATATGTATATATATATATATATATATATATATATACATGCATTTTCTCAAAAAGAACTAGCTTAATTTATCCCCTTACCTGATTCTTGAAAAGCCCCTGAGAAAATCTGCCCCACACCCGCAGGGTTCTCAACTCAACACCCTGGAAACAATATTCTCCAGAACTAAAGTTCAGTATTTCTAAGCGTATAACACTTTACTCAATTGTCAAAAATCCAAATATTGAGTAGAAAGACTTACCTTGGATTTGGGATGGTTTCCACCTTACTTTCACCAACGATCTGCTCCGGCAGATTTAGTGAGAACTTCCCCAGGAGCGTCGTGGTGGCTTTGGATTGTTGATTTGGCCTAAATCTAGCCCAAAATCGAAGAAAGAGAGAGAGAGAGAGGACCGAAGGAGAGAGAGAGAGAGAGAGAGAGAGAGAGAGAGAGAGAGAGAGAGAGAGAGAGAGAGAGAGAGAGGAGAGTTAGCTTAATTGTGAGGTCAAAAATCGGATTTTTGTATTTATAGACCTAGATTCGTCGACGAGCCACGTCATTCGTCGACGAATCCTTCATTAATTTCATCGATGAAATTCAGTCCTCGTCAACAAAATTTAGTCAGCTCAAACCTCTTGGTATTTCTTCGTTGACGAAATTCAGTTTTCGTCGACGAATTCTCTTAAGACCTTGTCGACGAATCCCCTGTATTCGTCGATGAAGTCGACTGCCTCATTCTGTTTCCAGTTTCCATTTACCTTCCTTTTTATTATTTAAATACCATTATTCTCCGGGTCGTTACAAACCCTGTGTTTGTCGACGAGACCCTATGAGTCCATTTTCTTCCATTTTTCTTTTACTATTTAATTACTATAATTCTTCGGTTTCTATAGAAACCTTCTTAAGCTTGTGAGTCTTTGCAGTTTCATTGCAAGACTCAAAAACTTGTCTTGTGTTGTGAAAAAAAAATAGTTTTGACAAGTTTTTTTTTACAAATATCTCTTATGCTTAATATTTTTGAAAAATATTTTAGAGATATTTGATCATTCCATTTGAAATCTTTGAAACCCTATTTGTGATTGAGATATATTTATATATATTGTTTCAAAGATCGATTGATAATACACTCTTGCACTTGATTGCTTAGTGACATTAACTTGAGTGTTCTTGCACACGTATTTGCACGAAACTTATAGTTCTTAAATTGTTGATGTGCATTAGTTATTGCTTGTGCGTATTGGTACATATCTGCTTATGTAGAAACATTTTTTTTGTACGCCAAATTTGAGTTGATTGATTGTATTCCAAACTTTGGTTTAAAGAGGGAGACTTGCCCTGGTAAAAGTCCTGGATTGATTTTGACCTGGTTAGGAAAGTTAAGTGTATCATCCTGGTAAGATGTAGTTGTAGGTTGAGATCAGCCCTATTAATTGACCTGATTGTAAACGGTACCGCTCCACCTGTTAAGTGAGCTGTAGTGGAAACCCTCTTACTTGTGAGTTCGAGTCGGGGACATAGGCAGTATTAACCGAAACTCAATAACATATCGTGTGTGTACTTATATTTTCATAATTTATTTACTGAATGTGTATGACTTCCGCATCTATATACATGCAAATTTTAATCCAAATGTTCTCCTAAATATAGGTTCAATATCATTATTCTAATGAAAATTTTTCCCACATCATGTTTGTGAAGAGAGCACACCCTTTCTCTTTTATTTTAGAAATATAAAATTTAAAATTTAAATCTTATATTTGAATTCATGTAAATTTAAATAAAATAAATATTAAATTATATTAAATTTATTTTAAATTTCCACATATCCAAAATACTAAAATTCATTGGCCCACACATTATCTTAATAATTATGTCTACGGCTGCATCTGTGCAAAAATGTTGCGCGGACCACTCTCTTTCTCTATAGTAGGTATGGATGAATTTTGCACTTCTTTTTCATATTCCAAATATTCAAGAGATGAGGTGGCTGGATACATTGCATGTGGATTTGTGGTGTGCCTACCCTCCTAATCAAACAAAATGCTCCAAAATTTTATTCGGGACCTATATAACATAAATTAGATAAAATTTATTAATTCAATAAAAATATAAAATATAAAAAAATTCTGAATATATGGAAAAAATTGAGTACATTAAAAATAAAAAAAAAACTTTTAAAAAAGAAAAAGAAAAAGAAAAATGCAGTGAAAAATCTAGTGGGTCGGCATATTTTAACCTGCAAACACAAAAGGAAAAAAAAAAAAGAAATTAGACACGTGAAAATATTCACAAGTGGATAAAATATAAAGTTAATGCAAGCATAATTTGAGCTCATTTAAATTAGATTGATCAGTTAAAGGGGAAGAAACAAAGAGAGAAGGGAAGAGATGGAAGAGAGAGCGACAGAACCACGTGGGAGAGAGAGAAAATAGAAAGATTCAAGGGGATGGAGTGACAAACGTAATTAAAATCTCTCCTGCTGCATGGGCCAGGTCTCACCCAACCAAGACTGTGACAGGACCGGGGCGAGAGCAATAGGACGATCGACGGTGGCCGGCCGGTGTACCCTAGCAGTTTCGACGGTGGACGCTTTTTAAGTCACGCCGCGTCCCGCAAGTGGACGTCAATAATTGACGTGAGGGAAGGTCCTGCAACGTGGCAGCTCGTGAGGACAGCCATTTGGCTCAATTCTTCTATAAATAGCTAGCGAACTTCCAGTTTGCGGTACGCATTCACAAGCTCATTTGCACCATATAGCTAGAAAACTAATATATCCATCTGGAATTATTCAATATCGGGAAACTCAGATTCCGTCCACGCCACAACTTTTTCCGGCAAATCAGAACCACCCCCTAAGAGAGAATGGCATCCGGCAACAACACATTCCCACCGCAATCCCAAAAGGAGCAGCCGGGTTTGGAGTATATCATGAACCCTCGCCCTCAGTTTGCTAACCCTGACTACAAGCCCTCCAATAAGCTTTCCGTACTCTCTCTCTCTCTCTCTCTCTCTCAATACAGTAGAATAAAAAAAAAAAATAGAGGCAAATTTGTAAAATCAATTATAAATGCTATTTTTAATTCATTTTATATTATTATTGTATACCAATTAAATCATCAAGGCCGATTTACAATTTTGAGAATGTGTACTATACATAGCTATACCAAAAAAGAATTGCTTTTTATCTATTGCATGCCTTTTTCTCTCTTCAACATGGGAGTTCCAAATTTTCAATAAGATATTTTTATGAGACTTAATATATATATCATCCTTACGCACTCTCCATAAAAGTCACATATACATTAAAAATTATGAAAAATGAGATATTTTTATTTTCACTAAAAAATATGAAAATAATTTTAGTTTTCTTTTTAAATAATATTAAAAACTTAAGAAAGGTCCTAACTACTTTCCAATCTCAAATTTTGCAGGGGAAGGTGGCACTAGTAACAGGTGGCGACTCTGGCATCGGAAGGTCTGTGTGCTACCATTTTGTGATGGAGGGGGCGACAGTAGCCTTCACTTATGTGAAGGGTCCAGAGGACAGGGATATGGAGGAAACACTTCAGATTCTTCAACGAGTGAAGAGACCTGAAGCCAAGGATCCTATTGCGATTCCCACTGACCTGGGATTGGACGAAAACTGCAAGCAGGTTGTGGACCAAGTGATGAAAGCCTTTGGTCAGATTGATATTCTAGTTAACAATGCAGCTCTGCAGTTCGTGGACGAATCAGTTGAGGACTTTGATCCAGAATTGATTGAGAAGGTGTTCAGGACTAATATCTTTTCTCATTTCTTCATGATCAGGTATAATAAATGCATCTTTTTTCCCTCATTTCTTTGAAAATGGCATTCTTCTATAATTTTATTTTTAATCCCCAATCGCCATTTAAAAAAAATAAAAAGTTATGTGTAAAGTAAGATGATGATGATGATGAATGGTTTCCGATATGTGCAGGCATGCGGTGAGACACATGAAGGCTGGGAGTAGCATCATCAACACGACGTCGGTTAATGCGTACCACGGGCACTCCCAACTGCTAGTGTACTCATCAACGAAAGGGGCCGTAGTGGGTCTGATAAGAGCGCTGGCTCTGCGTCTGGCGGAGAGGGGCATAAGGATCAATGGGGTTGCCCCTGGCCCTATCTGGACTCCACTCACCCCTGCCACCTTCAAAGCCGAAGAGATCCCCAGTTTCGGAACCGAAACTACGATGGGCAGGGCAGGTCAACCATATGAGATTGCACCCTCCTTTGTCTTTCTTGCCTCTAATGCCGACTCCTCTTACGTCACCGGCCAAGTCCTCCACCCTAATGGTCATTCTCTCTCTCTCTCTCTCTCTCTCTCTCTCTCTCTCTCTCTCTCTCTCTCTCTCTCTCTCGACATTATAATTATAATTATTTTTTGGTTTTGTCTTTGCAGGAGGCAGCATAGTGAATGCTTAACCGGTTGCTTTGTGTATGCAGAGAAATTATATAGGATCTCTCCTTCCATGTACCCGTGTGTCTATTATTTTAATTATATATTTATTAAAAATGTTCTCTCTTTCGTATTAATTAATGTAGAACCAATTTATCACACATCTAATATTAAGGAAGGAGACACATCAACATGTGGAGAGAGAGTTCCCCTATATAATTTCTACATGTGTATGTATGTGTATGTGTGTTTTTTTCCTTTTTGCCTTAAGAGTGGTAGCACGTATGTGTCATGTACATTTACGTGTCGTCTGCTTTATACATAGGACTTGGGTTTGTTTGTATGTTTCATTCAATCTATGTACTCTTTGTCTGTATGTTTCTTTGGTGCACTAGTTAATGCATCAAGGTACATGCATGTGCTATCCATTTATATGGAATAAATAAAGTAAAAAATAAAAGTTATAAAAATAAAGAAAATTATTGTGTTTTATGTCTTTTATTTCAATGATTGATGTTTTGATATACTGAATTGGATCAAATAGTGTTAAATTGAACCCATTATGATAATTTTTATATTTCACATTAGGATTGTCATGTGCAAAAGGGAGGATAGTTGTTTAAAAGACCCAAATAGTCTTAATAACAATAACAGTATAATAAAAAAAACGAAAGACAATCTATGTCTAACCACTCCTAATTAAGTCATTAAAAGAGACTGAAAAATTTTATACTAGTAACAAGTAAATAGATAAACAACCTTCCTCTTAACTAGTCCTAAATACCAAAATTAGCACGGTTAATGATATCGGCCCAGGTATTAATCACACGACCTTGAGGAAGATCCTATATCCATACCAAATCCAAAATCAGATTTCTAGCTTTGTTGTATCAAGCATTCCAATCCAAGCCACTTAATCAACATATATCTTATGCTTGTGAGATGTCTTTGGTTTAGATTTGTTTGGATTTGAACAAAATATAATACAAAATTATAGAGTTTTATTCAAATATATCTAAATTTAAATTTAAAGTTCAAAATTCATGCTTCTAAACGTAGTTAAATTTAAATGTATCTACTGCATATGTATTTTTTTTTTTTGATTATTTTTTCCTTTTCTTTCAAAAGATTTTATTTCTTATGCATATTTCACGTGAACAAGTATATTTAACCTTTCTAAAAGAGAATGCTTTACATTGAATTGTGTCATTTTCCTAGAAATAAAGAAAATTTTAAAGCAAAACTCTCAAAATAAAGGAATTTAAACATCTTTTTCATTTGACACTCAACTCAAAATATTTGTTCTTTTTTAAAAATCTAATTTTGAAAGTTTAATACTTATTTAGATTGTATTTATAGATAGTGTACATTTCAAATTTCAATTCTATAAAGTCCTGAAACCTTTTAGTTGCTAGTACTTTTTTTTTTTTTTTTAACCAAATGATAAGTCGGTCCTTCTACAATTCACTGAAATCTATTTTGGTCCATGCACTTTTAATTAGTACATTTTAGGAGTTGTACTTATTAATTTTATTCAATTAAAATAGTCATCCAAGCTAATTTAATAATAATAAATCGAAGGATAGAAATTAAGGAAAAACCTTTCGCCCTATAAGTTTTCCAGTCCATTTGGGTATTATTTTTTATGGAAAAAATGTATATATTAATTTTGAATTATTTTATACTAATTATGCACTTGAAGTCATAATCATTTCACAAATAAATTTTTTGGAGATTTTTTTTAAAGCATGTAATGTCAATTTAACAATATATTATATATATATATCATTAATATTTTTAGGTTTAATTAGATAACAAAAATAAGTGTTGCAAAATAGGTAAACACAAATCCTTAATTATACTAACTAAAAATATAGAAATTAAATTAAATTTAGTTAATAGAATTGGGTTTAACTTATAATTTTACTCTTTTTTTCTCCTTCCAATTCTCTAGCTTTAACTAGCATACAGATATTGGGTATTGAGATCATGCTACTGATGCAGTGGGGGAGAGAATCAACAACAATAAAATAAGTACCTAAAGGGGAATGGGGCCTTGAGCTTGTTTGACTCATCACCAGGCTCCCTGTGGCCTGTGGGGATGACCAGGATTTGATTCCCTTGGGCTGCATATCCTCCTGGGTCTTAAGAGAAAGGGGGGAGTCAGGAGTAGGAGGGGGGTTGGGGATTTGTGTGTGTATGGAGAGTCCTTGTACCCAAAAAAAAAATAAAAAAAATCCATTCATAGTTTAGATTATGAATCATGTGAAAAGATGCAACCACCACTAAAGAGATAAATCAGTTGCTTTTACCTCCAAACCAAAAAATCACGCAACATTAAATCAAATCTTCAAAAAAGACGACTAGGATAAAGTTTGTCAACAAATTGCTAGATTTTTTATACTAATGGAAAATTCTTAATGGAAGTTAGAATGGAAGAAACTATATTTAAACCACTTTATCGTCAAATTAAGATGAAATTTATTGAAAATTAAAAAAATGAGTATAAATTAGAATGGAAGAAACTAGTTGGCACTATTATGTTTGATGAATGAACTAATAAAAAAAAAAAAAAGTGTTTCATTTGTAATTTTTTTGGTAAATAACCCAAAGGGAACTGTCTTCTTATCATCTATTGACACTTCTAAAATTCGAAAACTATAAAAAATAAAAAATAAAAAACAAAGAAATTTTTTTTTGAAATGTAAATGATGTTATGGAAAAAGCTTGACAATATAATTTTCTCCAAATAGTAATCACTAATCCTCCAAATTACAAATTAGTTGGTGAGATGTTGATAAAGAGAGAAGGAAAAAAATTGTCTTGGACACCTTGTATACACATTGCATCGATTTGATATTAGAATATTTTGAGTCCGAGTACTAAGCTTGATATATAAATATATATATATATATATATATATATATATATATATATATATATATCATCTCGATGTGCGAGAGAAATTGGAGTTCATTCGAGATGGCAAGAAATACTAGCTTTCTGTTGTTAAACGTGCGACAATTATGATGGATAATACGGAAAAATAAAGAAATAAAGAAAGAAAGAAAAACGCACGAACTTGAGGTGGTTCGGCAGTATGCCTATATCCACATAAGTGAGCGGCAATGAAATTTTGCTTTGTTATTAAAAGTAGGGTTACAACATATATATTTATACTATACCTAACCGTACAAAGGTACTAGAAAAATTCCTCAAATACCCTTGTACAGTACCGCTGGGGTGTTGCCCTCATACCCCCAACCTTTTAATCATCCTAGCCAATAAAATAATAATTTCAAGCCCCAAAGGCTGATGTTGTCGTTATCGCTCCGCTCCACTTCCGCCATCAATATGCTTTCCTTATAAACGTGTTTCACTCGATATGAGCCACATACTACAACAATCTTCACCTTAACAAATATTCACCCCTTAGGAGAAAAAGAAAACATAACTTGGAACTCCAGTTGGGACAATAGGTTGTAATGCCTCCTATCTAGCATCTTGAGACATTAATCAAGTTCAAACCGTGCTTGACCTTATATGTGATAAAAGGTTTTGTTAACATGCATGTTTGCTGCATTCTCTGAAGTGTGATCTTTCTTATGCAATAGTTCAACACAAGAAACCAATTCCCTGATCCTATTAAATCTCACATCTATGTGTTTGGTCCTCGCATGATACACCTAGTTCTTTACCAAACAAATGGCACCCTGAGTATCACAATGCAATTGAACTCCACCTTACTGAATACCCGGCTCCTTGATCAACCCTGTAAGCCACAAAGCTTCCTTAGCAGCCTCAGCCACTGCCATATACTCTAACTCAGTAGTAGATAGTGCAACTAGAGACCGAACCATGAACCTCTAACAAATAGCCCCCCCCCCCCGGCTCCTTGATCAACCCTATAAGCCACAAAGCTTCCTTAGCAGCCTCAGCCACTGCCATATACTCTAACTCAGTAGTAGATAGTGCAACTAGAGACCGAACCATGAACCTCTAACAAATAGCCACTCCACCCCCCCCCCCCCACAAGAGTAAATATACATAACATGTGCTAGGCTGCCTTTCATCCAAGTTACCTACATAGTCTGCACCCACATATCCCACAACTGAAAGATTACCCTATATATTGTCTGTCGAACATGATGTCATAGTCTGTAGTACCCCTCAAGTATCTCAAAATCCACTTGACTGCCTCATAATGCTGTCGTTGCGACGTCTTGGGAGCGAGGGTGCCCAGAGGAGGGCAAATGAAAACTGAATGGTTATTCTTAGGAAAAATTGAGGTTGGAGTCACCACTAACCTTTTGAAGTGTGGTTAGAACATATGATTACTACCTAATTAAGGGTAAAATCAGTCTACGTTACCATGATCGGGATCCGGAGTTCGGCTATGTGAGGGGAAGGTATTAGCACCCCCTACACACATGTTCTATGAACGTTACCTAATTAATTAAAAATTTTCCCAAATTAAATTTGAAAGCCTTTTATTTCACTTCCTTTGTAATTTTATAAAATACTAAAGTACAGGCCAATAAACCACACAAATATTTACATTTATACATAGTATATTTATAAAAGAGCATCCCTTAAAACTAGGACACGTAAGGCTTGAAAAGCCCATGCCCATTTTTTAAAATCATAGGGATAAAAACCGAGAAAATATGTTACGCACATAATTCCCCTATTTAATTCAAAATTTAATAGAATTTTTCTAAATATTAAACAATATTTACAAAATCTTCTGGGAGATTTTGGGAACCATTTTCTATTTTTCAGGATGAAAAATGTGTAAAATAATTTTTTGAACTCAATTATTTTTCAAATTTTTTCTTTGATTTTTCCTGACTTTTTTTTTTTTCATTTTTCCTTTTTTCTCTAAATTTAAAATCAAATAACATAATAAGAAAAATAAATAGGAAATTAAAAAGGCCATCCAAATCGGTTCAATGGGTCGAACGATTCGCAGAGCACCAGACCGTCTCAACAAGCTAGGCCATGTGTCGTCTTCGAGCGACGACATGTGGCCATACAAATATATATATATACATCACCAGTAGCCCATAAGTAGTGCATATATATATACTACTTATGGGTTACAGTTGATGATGTCATAGTGACATCCATCAGCCATGTGTTGACCATTGAATGGGACAGTAGAACATAGCCCTGGTCGTCGACGTGGCACCATCGTGGCCGTCACAGTGAAATACAAATCCAATAGCTACAGAGGAGTCACATAACACCTTGAATGTATGGACATTGCAAAAAAATTGGTTTTTAGTGACGAAATTATTAGTGACGGTTTAAAATTCATCACTAAAAGTGCTTATTAGTGACGATTTTTTGAAACCATCACTAATAGTTTAAGTATTAGTGATGGTTCTAGCCATTGTCACTAATACGACACTTTTAGTGATGAATTTTAAACAATCACTAATAATTTCGCCACTAAAAACCAATTTTTCCGTTCGAACTATCGTAGGAAACCAATTTTCGTACCGAAACTATCCCGGGAAAATATTAGCGATGATTCTTGGGGTATTAGTGATGATGTCAATGCATCACTAAAAGGAATATTTTAGTGACGAATAATTAACCGTTACTAATATTATTGTATTAGTAGAAAAGTCAACAATAATAGTGACAGTTCATGAAAATCATCAATAATAGTCCACTTTTAGCGACAACTATTTTAAACCGTCACTAATAGTTTTTAAAATTTTAAAAATATAAAAATAATTTATTTACTATATTAGTGATGGTTTAGAAATTTTTTCACTAATAATCTCCTATTAGTGACGACTTTCTTAAACTGTCACTAATAACCCATTATTAGCGACGAATTTACTTAACCGTCACTAATATAGTGAATAAATTAATTTTATGTTTTTTAAATTTAAAAAACTATTAGTGATAGTTTAAAAAATTCATTGCTAATAGTATGTTATTAGTGACGAATTATGAAACCATAATTAATAGTGTTTTTATTTAAAAAATATAAAAATTATTTATTTACTATATTAGTGACTGTTAAAAAAATTTGTCGCTAATAATAGGCTATTAGTGACGGTTTATGAAAGTCATCACTAATAAGTACTATTAACAACGAATTTTCAAAATCGTCACTAATAGCTTTTTAAATTTTAAAAATATTAAAAAATTTATTTAACTATATTAATAACGGTTTATGAAAATCGTCTGTTGACTTTTTGAGTCCGATCCCTTGTTTTGATAATAACAAACCGTATGTTACTAATGTGTGTGCCTAAGCATTTGAGCAGGTTAATCTTTCAAAACACACACATAAAAAGTGAAATGGATGTCAGAAAGACCGTAAAGAACACATACTCCCAGCATATTCATATATGGCATCTGAAGTAACAAAAGATTGAAGACCTCTCTCTTTATGGTACTTGCATTTATTCTTTTGGGTCTATAATATTTAATATGGTCTGTATTATCTGCATCACATGTATAATAGGACTAAAAGCTCAATGACCATAGAAAATGTTTCGGTTTACTAACGCCAGGTTTTTAGGCTAAATTAAAAAATGCCTAGACCTTAGATCAACCTTAGGTTCTTCACATCACTTGCACAAATCCCCTCTCCCTTTCTTCCTAACTTTCATTTGCTCTCTCTCTCTCTCTCTCTCTCTCTCTCTAGCCTCAGGAACTCTCCGCAAGTGCTCCCTGGTTCTCTCTCCCTTCTCCTGGCACGTAGACCATCGATATTCAGTTGATTCGTGTGGTTGGGGTTTTCATGGTTTTGAAAGTTTTAGACTTTTTCTTCAAAAACAGGTAAGGGGATTATATTATATTAGTTATTTTCGAAATATGGATCGATTAAATTGCAATTTATGTTGCAGAAATAGTATATATGATTTTCTGAACAAACTGGGTATATGAAAATGGTTATTTTGACTTTTATACATTTTTTAGGAAAACTAACGTGAATGGTTTGAACATCTCATATTTTTAATCAAATATGTAGTTTGAGTTAAATAAAACCCTGGATATGCTCATACCCCTGCTTTTAGCAACTTATATGTTTCCCTGTCAGTTTATTTTATTTATGATTTATGAGATAAAAATTGGATGGCATGAGAATAGTTTTTAAATGACATGTTTGAACAAAATGTTTTAACTAATATTATACAGTATGATGTGATGGCTATAAGCCGAGATGTGATGTGACAGTTATAAGCTGAGATTTGATATGACGGCTAGATGCTGAGATTTGATATGCCGGTTTTATACCAAGACAGAATATGACAGATATTTTATAGAATTATGAACAGCGTATGTTTTATACTGTGTTATGAAAAATGAATTATGATTTTAATATTATTATGTAAATTACCATATATGATTTAAGAACCCTGTGGATATGAAATATTGTATTATGAGCACGATAACGTAGTTATGAGTTGGTAGTGAGTCAATCACACGGGGATTGAAGTGTGATACGGGATAGTCGATTGGAGACCTAGGTACAGTACTACCTCGAGGCCATTCCGGGGGGCCCATCTGAAGTAGTTCCGATTGACCCTTCTTGATGCAATTCTGGGTTAAGGGTAGACACAATCGTACTTACTACCTTTTTTTACTCAACTGTGGTCGGTCGGCCATATGCTGAGTCCAGCCTTTGGACCGCACAACCCGTCATGGGGGGAAGCATGTCGTATGAGTATATAAAAACGTGACAACGCTAGTTCAGCAGTCCAAGTTGTATCTTCTAGGCATATATGGGCAAATTTACTATAAAAGGGGTTATATTGAGCCGACAGTTTATTATTATGAAATTATATATTTTCAGATATATATTGTAGTACTGTTTAAATGTCATTTCATATACAGTTAAATAATGAAAGTTTTATATTCACATGGGAACTCATGCTAGCCACACACTGATAATAATATAATATGTCTTATTGAGAAGTGTCTCACCCCATTATATAAATCATTTTTCAGGTCCTTCAAGGAACTGTGTCTAACTTACTACAGGATAGGGATTAGACTTTTAGAAGTGATAGACAAAGCTGGTGAGCCACCAGCTATTACTTTTTGTTATTTTATTAGGTTGTATTATATAGACAAGTAGTTTTATGTATGTATTTGGGAACATTTATAATTTTGGTAAAGTGTTTTGATGTTTTAGCATATTTCGCTGTATGGTTTTTAATTCAAGTAATGACAGGTGCACCCGAGATTCCCTGATTAGGGCGGGTTGTGGCATTCATGGTATTAGAGAGTTTTTATGTTTTACTAGTACTTCGGACCCTACATGGTGGGTCGGGCACTACATATGGTATCAGAGCATTTTTATATTTTTAGCAGTTAAATTTTCGGGTCATGACACTATCTCATATTTTCAGTCATTTGAAAAATAATTATGAGCCTACCTGTTTTGGTGGATAGAAGGTTCATCCAATCATCTTATCTAAAAAACTAAATAATAAAAGGTACATTCGCTATAAGTGAGAGCTATCAATAAATTTGAAATTTTTGTTAAAAAAAAAATCTTATCTTAAAAGCTAAATAATATCATTAAATAAAATACAATAATATATTTAATTAAATGATGTTAATATATTAAATCTAAACTTAATGCAATTATATTTAATAAAATTCTAATAAAAATGATATTTTAATAATAATTTTTTCTTGATAATTATCATCTTATTTTCCTTGTGGACTGCGGAAAAGGCTGTCTCTTTCCCGATGAATTGTGGATGTGTTTTCCGTGTTTGAAGAGATGAGGTGGGAGGCATGCAGGCGTATTTGTGGTGCTGAAGCCTCTATCCTTATCCAATCAGGCCGAGCAGTAGACACATACTCGCAAAAACTTAATCAAAATCTCTCCAGCTGCCTGCGTCAGACCGTGGGAGCCGGCCCGTCCCCAGTTGCACGGCGCGCCCCGCAGTCGACGTCAATAATTGATGTGCGTACGATCGTGGTCCTGAACTTGCTGCAACGCGGCAGCTCATTTGCAAGCCGTGAACACTTGCAAGTTGTTTTTTTTTTTTTGTCTTTTTAAATTAAGTGAAATATTCATTGAAAAGAGGCAGACCAAGCAAGGAACTTGGTAAGCTAGCAACAAGAGAAGAGGTTTTTCTTGGTTTAACTTAAAAAAAAAATAAAAATTAAATAATACCTCATTGTGTGAAGTATTTCTCAGAATAACTATAATGTAATCTCGCTGCTCGGAGTAGTAAGATTTCTCACGTATATGACCTTATGCAAATCTCGCTACTTGCAGTAGCAAAATTTTGTTGCCATGCGTTTGTATCAGATTGGACCTAACATTTAAATCTTACTACCTTATGTAGCGAGATTTACTTAAATCTCGCCACTCTAAGTAGCGATATTTATTTAAATCTCGCTATCCAGAGTAGCGAGATTTTTTGCGCACCTATTTATAATGTTTTTCCCTTTATTATTTATTTATTATAATAATGATTAATTAAATTATTTTCTGAATTATTAGAGGGAAGAATTAGTTCTTAATTTAAATTTTCACATATAATAAATTACAGTTCATAATTTAGTTAAAAATATTTTTTATCAAAAATTAAAATAACAGTCATACACTATAAATATACACTAATTATATTTAATTAAATAGGGAAATCTTCTATTATTTTATTGAGTACGAAATATTTAAATATTAATTGAAAATAATTAATATTTAAATAGTTTAACATATTCCAAATAGAGCTTCTGCTTCTTCTGTTGTTATTGTCTTTGGCACAAAGAGAGTCGCTGATTCTGTTGCCCAAGAAGTTGTTGCTGCTATTAACGTTGTGAGCATAAATATTTATAGAAGCATAACGCTTCTTTTATTCTCTTTTGGTTCTCTTTTCGTTCTCATGTTTTCTTTTACCATTATTCATTTGTTTTTCCCTCACAATGAGTTTTAGTGATCCTGTTCCCTTTGATGGAGTTAGGATTTTAATTTTCGTAATTTCCTATTTTAAGTTTGTTCATATATTATCCCCTCTCTCTCTCTCTCTCTCTCTCTCTCTCTCTTTGTTCCACCATTTTCCCTATAAATTCCAATGTCATTTTTATTTTGCTGATATGGGTGTTTCGATTTTCTTCTATTAAGGGTTAACCGTCCTTTTTTTAAATTGTAGAGAAAATTGAAATGATGAAGAGTAGTGGATAAAATCTTGATTATTTTCATATGTAAAATACCGAAGTAAAGTTTCTAATTTTCTCGAATTTCAAAACTTACAAAGAAAAACCCATTTATTAAAATATTAATCCATTTTTGTTGCAAAATTAATCTTCTCAACAACCAGCCAAAGCATATATCAATGAATCCTCTAGAGTTATTTTTTCTTTGGAGTTTCGTGTAATCGAGAAATTGTCCCTCTCTCCTACACTGTCTCTTTCTTGCTACCGTGAAACCATTCAAATTTAGTTAACTTTGAGAAAGATAACTCATGAGGATCTGCCTCTATTATTTTGGATTGTTAAAAGATTGGGATCATGGCTGAAACTAAAAGATTGAGATAATTGCTGCTTCATGTCACTGTTTATTCTCTCTCTCTCCATGTCTCAACTAATATATTACTCATTACTCATTACTATAATTAATATTGTTCCTTGGGAGCAGTCAAGTTGTGGGATAACCGCCTATAAGGGCTTATAGGATGAACAGCTTGGCTAATCAGACAAAGACTCTGACCTCTAAAGAAGATGAGACATGCGAGGATGATAAATTTAAGGATACTTCAAAGAAAAAAGTGCACAATGGTAGCAATAAGAACAATTTTGCTGCCCTGGAAAAAGGACATCTTGGGTTTGTTAAGGTTAACATTGATGGATTGCCAATAGGGAGGAAAGTGGATCTAAATACTCACACTTGCTATGAGACTTTAGCCCAGGCACTGGAGGACATGCTTGTTAATCACACCACCGACATCACTTCTATTTGTGAGTGTATTCTTTATTTTCTATATTTTTTATCAGTATTGTGTAATTTACTTATTTTCTATCAATTCGATTTTAAAAGTTTTGATGTGAGACTATTGTTAAATCATTATTGCACCTCAATCTAACGACTAACTTTTAAAACCAAGTGGTTTAAAATGACATAAACATTTTGACCTCAAAGCCAAATTAGTAGGACTAGAATAGTAATGAGTTGCATAGATAATTTTGTTCTAGTTTTAAAATGTAATTATGATTGCGTCACTGGGTTCGAGTGGAGAGAGTGAGCAAGCAAGAAAGGCCTCCAAGATTTTGAATGGATCATTCGAATTTGTGCTCACTTATGAAGATAAGGAGGGGGAGTGGATGCTCGTAGGAGATGATCCTTGGGAGTATGCACTTTTCATTCCATTCTAAATGATTATATAAGTGCAATATATATATACTTACGTATATATGTTTTTGTGAATGTGTCTTTGTGTGTATATATGCACATATTTATGCCTGCTATTTGTACATGCACTACTAAGCCCCAAATGGAATGATGTCAAATGACAAGGCTAACCCTGTGGAAGACTAGCTGGTCTATTTTGAGCAACATTTTTAGGTGTAGGAGCACTAGATGCATTACCAGTAACCTAATATTAAACATTTTGGACCATGCTTTTAAGGCCTGTTTCATTCAAGTTCCTAGGCACTTTGGACAAGCAGAGACCTACAGGCCGTGCATATCAAATAGAACATCATAAGAAAAGACAATATTGTAGTTGGAAATTTAGATGTTCTATAAATGCTGACAATATATATGCTTCTTTTGTTTTTTGGTTTGTATATAGGACGTTCCTCAACATAGTGATGAGGCTTAGAATCTCGTTAAATAAACCAACGAGATTTGCCATGCGTCCAAGCAACATGCTTTATCACTAGAAAATCTCACTACTTAGAGTAGCGAGATTTGCCACGCGTCCACACGAGCATCGTTTTTCAAAAGTAAATCTCGCTACTCCGAGTAGTGAGATTTATTTAAATCTTGCTACTTTGAGTAGCAATATTACGTTAGAGTCATTCTTAGAAATACTTCCCAAAATTGGGTATTATTTAATTTATATATATTTATATTTAAAAAAAGTTAAACCGAGAAAAAAATCAACAAGAGAATATAGATAGTGGTCCTAATAAAACTATATTCGTACATAGATACTTACCTTGAAAAAATTTATAAAGAAGAGGTTGGATCATGGAAAACAAAGTGAATAGAACACAGACCCCATTTATTCCTGTAGTACTGTACATATGGATCCTTTTAGTATCAACTTTAAAAATGTAGGGTGATGCCTCAAACACTCAAAGGTCTAATTCTAGCTTGGTCACAAACTAAATTAATGGGTAAGAAAAAATTATTGAAATTTGCACTCATTGAAACAAAGATAAGAGAGATTTTGATGGAAAGGAACAATAGGGTCTTCATTGAAAAGATGTAGACACAAAGATGTTGAACTAGAGAATCATCAGCAATCGAATGGAACAATTATTTTGGAAATCAACACTTAGACAATTGGAAGGATTTCTTTAGTGAATTGCATACTTGGCCTTGATTGTTAACTCTCTTAAGTCTATCTTAGGCTTCTTGTACACTCCATAAACTTAATTTATATGTTCATACCTTTTTCTTCAATAAATTCAGTATTACCTTTGAAAAAAGTGTCAAGTACTCTGCTCTTTTTATACTTTTCCCCTATATTTTCTTTACATTGTGAGAATATAAATAAATAGGAAAACTTGCAATTCTATTTTTGGTAATATATGTAACGACCTGCTTAACTTATCACATAATAACAAAAATGATAATAACATCAACCCGAACTCGTGGGTAGCAGGGATAGCTTGAGCAGCAGTAAAAATAAATTACATCCATTAAACCATTAATTACATAATACCAGAGTTTACTACATCATCAATAAACTATATTTATATACAACCTCCAAATTATCAAAATAACCCTAGGATCATACAAAAAAAATCTCCTGATCCTAGAACAAAATCTTACCCTCCTAGTGGGGTAACTCAATAAGCTCAATGGCGGCCACGAACTGCCGGTCTCTCAGGGTCTCCTGAAAAATTAATTAGGTTCAGGGGTGAGACACTTCTCAATAAGGGAAAATAAACTAAATACAGTTGTGTGGCAACATGAATATATAATGCAATTATATATATACAATACATTTTATATATCGGTAAACATTCGTCATAACATACTCAATCATCATATACTTTCATATTTTTCTAGTAACTCATATCATTCATAAATCGTCTGTTATATCTGATAATACTGAAAACATACCCAGGATGAATAGTTAGCTAATGTCATGTATTACCCCCTATGATGGGTTGTGCAACCCGAAGGCGGGACCCGACAATGGTTGGCCGACCACTGTCGAGTCAAGAATGTCTGTAAGTACGATGGGCCCGCCACACCCTGGTCTGGACTGTCAGGTGGAAGTCTACAACTCTATACTGAAAGCCATATTGACTATCCATCTCCCACCCCCTTGTGGGGTGGTTAGCACAAGTCTTAACATAGATATCTAATCTATATATAACTACACCGAGCTCCTAAAACTGAACTAAACTAACATCCGGGTTTTGATAACATATAATACATGATATTATAGCATCTTTCATAATTTCTTAAATACGATCTCGTGCCGAATATTTCATAAATACGGCCTTATGCCGAACGTTTCGTAAATACGGCCTTGTGACGAACATGTCATAATTACGGCCTCGTGCCGAATATTTCATAATTATAGCCTCGTGCCGAATATTTCATAATTACGGCCTTGTGTCGAACATTTCATATATATCATTCTGAAAATAAATCAATTATCATGTATTTCAAAATCACCATATACTGCATTATTACTTAATTCGTGAAAACATACTTATTCGTAAAATTTTCATAACATAATACATTTCATGAAAAATAATACTTATGCCACACAAAGTTGGGTAAATCATACATTTCACTCTAAAATCATAATTTTCGTATAACAGTAGTATTTTCCCAAATATGCATTCATTCCATAATATTCAAACATTGTACATATTTTTTCAGAATATCAATTTGCTCATAAATAATAGTAATTTGTGTGAAAAATAATTGCTTTAGTTTATTCCCTTACCTGGCTATTGAGAAAGCCTATAAAATATCCTGGTCTAACACCCATAGGATTTCTTGATCAATACCTTAAAAATGAAAACTCTCAGTATTAAACTTCAGTATTTTTATGTGTATATCATTTCCTATAACTACTGCAAGACCAAATTTGGCTTAAAAAGCCTTACCTCAACTCAGGGATGATTTTCAATGGAGTTCCACCAACGATCCGCTCCGGCAGATATGCAGAGAACTTCTCCAGGAGCGTCGTGGTGGTCTCAGATCTTCGATTCGGCGAAAATCAGGCCCAAAATCGAAGAGAGAAGAGAGAGAAATCGTAGGGGGAGAGAGAGAGAGAGAGAGAGAGAGAGAGAGAGAGAGAGAGAGAGAGAGAGAGGTTTCTTAACTTTGAAGTTAAAATTTGGATTTTTGATATTTATTGGACTGGATTCGTCGACAAGCCACATCATCTTGTCGATGAGTCCTTTAATAATTTCGTCGACGAAACCCACACCTCGTCGACGAAATTCAGACTGCTAAAAAACTCCTCTCGGTATTTCCTCGTCGGCAAATCTTGCCTTCGTCGACGAGGTCCTTTTATACCCTCGTCAACGAATCTCCAGTGTTCGTCAACGAGGCATTGAAACTTCTCTCTATTATTTCTTTTATTACTATTTCCATTTTCCTTCCTCTTTATTTTTTAAATCTCATTATTATTCGGGTTGTCACATTCTCCCCTCTTTATAAAATTTCATCCTCGAAATTTACTATTCACGTAATTTATCATCCCTTAGTAGGCAAAATGGTCTACTTATTTTATTACTTACCCTCACTTATGGCGGAGGAATATCGTGGTTACATTTCAAGTTTTGGGAGATTACATATACCAAAAGAAAATTCCCCCCCCCCCCCCCAAAACTAAAATATCACGTGCTACCTAAAACATTACATGTACCTGCACAAGAAACATCACATATTTACTCACATTTCTTAATCACATCTGATCTTCCAGGAACAGTTGCGGGTATTTTTTCTGATCTGCTCCTCGAGTTCCCAAGAAGCCTCTTCTACTACGTGATTCCTCCATAGTTCCTGTTCCTTTCGGTCCATAATGTGCACTGGTACCTCTTCATATACTAACAAATCACTGAACTCCAACTCACCATAGCTGATAATATGAGAAGGATCTGGGATGTATTTCCTCAACATAAATACATGGAATACATCGTGCATCCTGGATAGTGTAGGTGGCAAAGCTAGCCTGTCGGCTACAAGCCCCACTTTCTCTAAAATCTAAAATGGACCAATAAACCTAGGGCTAAGTTTCCCTTCCTACCAAACCTCATAACTCCTTTTAATGGAGCTATCTTCAGAAACACATAATCACCAGCATCGAATTCTAAATTCTTGTAGCGATTATCGGCATAACTTTTCTATCAGCTCTAAGCTGCACTGATTATTTCCCTAATAAGCCGAACCTTGTCATATGCCTGTTGCACCATCTCTGGACCCACAAATCGCCACTCACCCATCTCGTCCCAATACAAAGGAGATCGACATCTTCTATCGTACAGTGCTTCAAATGGTGTCATACCCATACTGGACTGGTAACTATTATTATACGCAAACTCTACCAGCGGCATGAACTGAGTCGAACTACCCCCAAAATTTAATACACATGCACGGAGCATATCTTCTAGTATTTGCATTGTCCTCTCAATCTGTCCGTCTAACCGAGGATGAAATGTCGTGCTAAATGATAACTGAGACCCTAGAGCCTCCTGCAAGCTCCTCTAAAATCGTGACATGAATCGCTGGTCTCGATCTAACATAATAGATACAGGCACCCCATGAGAACAAATTATCTCTTGAATGTAAATCTCCGCCAATTGACTGAGGGAATATCTGATCTTGATAAGGAGAAAATGGGCGGACTTAGTCAACTGGTCTACTATCACCCAAATCGCATTCTGTCCATGGGATGTCGACAGCAGCCCTGAGACAAAATCCATAGATATATGATCCCACTTCCACTCTAGGATAAATAGCGGCTGCAATTGACCTGCTGGCCTCTGGTGCTCAGCTTTTACCTACTGGAACATCAAGCATTGGTCTACATACTCGACAATCTCTTTCTTCATACCACTCCACCAATAAAACTCTCACAGATTCCTATACATTTTCATACTGCCGGGATGAACCGTATACAAGGATCTGTGAGCCTCCTCTAAAATAGTATTCCTAATATCAGTATTAGCAGGAACACATAATCTAGTACTAAACCGTAGAGCTCCATCATCTGCAATGCTGAATTCTTGCCCCTAACCATTCTACACTCTGTCCATCACCTCTACTAATTATGGGTCTTCTTTCTGAGCAGCTTTAATTCTTTCCTGCAGAGTAGGATGTACTATTAGGCTGGTGAATAATACCTGTGGGTCACTCTCGACCAACTCGATGCTGAGTCTCTCTAGATCCATCATGATCGGATGCTGGATCTCCATAGCCTTCAACGCTGATTCCCCGGATTTCCTGCTCAGTGCATCAACTACTACATTTGCTTTCCTTAGGTGGTAACTGATAGTACAATCAAAATTTTTAATTAACTCTAACCACCTTCTCTGTCTCATATTCATATCCTTTTGGTTGAAGAAATACTTTAAGCTCTTGTGGTTAGAGAAAATCTCGCACTGCTCACCGTACAGATAATGCCTCCAAATTTTCAATGCGTGTACCACTGCAGCTAATTTAAGATCATGGATAGGGCAGTTCTTTTCGTATTCTTTCAACTATTTGGACGCATATGCCACCACCCTACCATGTTACATTAATACAAAACCAAGTCCCTTCAAGGACGAGTCACTATAGATAGTATACCCCTCACCCCCAAACGGGATGATCAGTACTGGCATTGTGACTAGCCTCTGTTTCAGTTCCTGAAAACTCTACTCATAGCTGTCGTCTTATTCAAATCTGGCATTCTTCCTAGTCAGTCGTGTGAGAGCCCCTGATAAAGTTGAGAATCTCTCGACAAAACGACGGTAATATCCAGCTAACCCTAAGAAACTCCTGATCTTGTAGACATTCCTCGGTCTAGCCCAATTCATTACCGCCTCAAATTTACTGGGATCTACAGAAATTCCGTTTCGTAAGATAACATGCCCCAAAAACACAATTTTCTCGAGCCGAAATTCACATTTACTAAATTTTGCATACAACTTCTTCTCCCTAAGCATCTTCAAAACCTGCCTTAAATGTATCTCATGCTCCTCATAGCTCCTCAAATAGTCCAGTACATCATCAATAAAAAAAACTACAAACTGATCTAAATATGGATGAAAAATCCTATTCATCAAATCCATAAATATCGCAGGAGCATTCGTCAAACCAAATGGCATAACGAGGAACTCGTAATGCTCATACCTGGTCCTAAAAGTCGTCTTCGATACATCCTCTGCTTTCACCTTTACCTGATGGTAACCTGACCTGAGGTCGATCTTGGAATACACCCGTGTATCCTGGAGCTAATCAAATAAATCATCGATACGGGGTAGAGGATACTTGTTCTTGATAGTCACTTTATTAATCTCCCTATAGTCTATGCACATCCTCATAGACCCATCCTTCTTTTTCACGAATAGTACTGGAGCTCCCCACGAAGATACACTAGGTCGTATGAAGCTCTTATCAAGCAAATCCTGCAACTGATCTTTTAGTTCTACCAACTCTGCTGGTGCCATCCGATACGGTGTTTTAGAGATCGGCGTTAAACTTGGAAGTAGATCAATAGGGAAATCTACCTCACGATCAGGCGGAAAACCTGGTGAATTCATTTGGGAACACATCCGTAAATTCTTTTACCACGAGCGTATTGATAAGCTTTAATTCATTTTCTGACATTTCATTCACAAAAGTCAAAAATCCTTGACAGCCACTCTGGAGCAGTCTCCTCGCCTGAACAGATGAGACCATTTGAGGTAAAGATTGCACTCGTGACCCTGTAAATCTGAATTCTAGTTTCCCTGCAGGTCTGAATATCACTTCTCTTGCATGACAGTCTATAATAGCAGAATTAGCTGCTAGCTAATCCATGCCAAAGATGATATCAAACCCGTGTATATCCAGCACCACCAAATCAGTAGTAAAAATCTTCCCCTAAACATCAACTGGACAACCGCGGGGTACCCTAATACGTCTCACCGCTAACCCAGTCGGTGTAGCCACTAATAACTCGACATCTAATGATTGTGTTTTGACCCCACATAATTTAACACATCCCAAGGACACAAACGGGTGTATGGCACCAAAATCAAAAAGTGCAATAACTTTAAATGAAAACATATTAATCGTACCTGTCACCACATCGTCAGTTGTCTTAGCATCACCCGGTGTCAAAGCAAAAACCCTAGTTGGGGCCATATTCCTCTGCTGGCCTCCACGTGGCGCTTGGTAGCCTCCTCAAGCAGGTCTAGGAGTAGGAGCAGCATCAATCTGAGCCTGGCAATCCCTCATCACATGCCCTAACTCCCCACATCGATAGTAAACACCTTGCCCGGCACGACACTCCCTAGGTGCCTCTTCCCACGAGTCGATAAAACTGGAGATGGCTGTACACCCTGAAAATCGCGATTCCTGATCTCTTGCCTCCGGTCTCTGTAGTAGCCACCGCTCTTCCACGAATCACGTCCGTCCCCTTGCTAGGAACCAAAAGGTGTGGACCTCTTCTTTGCCTCTACTCCTTAGCCTCCAACCACTCCCCAATCTCTACTATAGTGGCTCGGTCAACCAGCTCAGCGAAGTCCTGCAACTTTAGTATCGATACCTGCTTGTATATTTCTCTTCTCAGACCTCTTTCGAACTGTTGTACCTTCTTCACCTCATTTGGAATGATGTATGGGGCAAAGCTAGATAGCTCGATGAACCTCACCACGTACTGCTACACTGCAGCTATCCCTGCTTTAGATTTAGGAACTCCTCAATCTTAGCCTCCCTGGACGAGGCTGGAAAATTCCCGTCGAAGAATATTTCTTTAAATCGCTTCCACGGCATCTCCACAGGTACAGTCCTCTGCTACTCTCATAATCTCACCGCCGACCACCATCTCTTGGTCTCTCCAGTCAATTTATATATGGCAAATAGTACCCTCTGTTCCTCAGAACACTACAGCACTACAAATATCTTCTCGATCTTCTACACCTAGTTTTCCATTACTATAGGATTTATCCCTCCTGAGAAAGCTGGAGGACTAATCTTAATAAACTTCTCGATCGAGCTACCGTGGCCTGCCGATAGACCACCCTACTCCCTCAAACTTCAAGCAATCTTGGCCATGACTTGCTGCTCTACGCTGTGTAAGACTGCATCAGAATCACTACCTGCAACGCCTGAGGGTCCATCATCCTCACTCCCACTAGCTTGGGCACTTCTACCACTGAGGTCCATCCTGTAAAACAATAAACTTAACTCAGAACCCCCCTTCACTATACATATCATCAAACTCATAAAATATATTCTCCTACTTAATTCGTCACTTCTGATCTTAATTCAAGGTTCAATCCTAAAACTTAGATACCCAACCCGACGATAGTTTACAATGACTTTCCTGAAATCATCACCTCAGGAAAATCACATAAACCACCACGGAAGTCTTGCATTTAGACTACAAAACTAGACCTCAAATTCCCTTATCTTATACTTTAGTATTATTACAACTGCACTCTAGAGTCTACAAAACCTAGTATCCTAGGCTCTGATACCAAACTGTAATGACCTGCTTAACTTATCACATAATAACATAAATAATAATAACATCGATCAACTCGAACCCATGGATAGCGGGGATAGCTTGACATAAACAGCGGAAGCCTAAACAGCAGTAAAAATAAATTACATCCATCAAACCATTAAGTACATAATACCAGAGTTTACTACATCATCAATAAACTGTATTTATATACAGCCTCCAAATTATCAAAATAACCCTAGGATCATACAACAAAAATCTTCTGATCTTAGATCAAAATCTTACCCTCCTAGTGGGGTAACTCAATAAGCTCAACAGTGGCCACGACCCACCGGTCTCTCAAGGTCTCTGAAAAATTAATTAGGGTCAAAGGTGAGACACTTCTCAGTAAAGGAAAATAAACTAAATAAAGTTGTGTGGCAACATGAATATATAATGCAGTTATACATATACAATACATGTCATATATTTGTAAACATTTGTCATAACATACTGAATCATCATATACTTTCATATTTTTCTAGTAACTCATATCATTTATAAATCGCCTGTTATATCTGATAATATTGAAAATATACCCAGGATGAATAGCTAGCAAATGTCATGTATTACCCCCCATGACGGGTTGTGCAGCCCAAAGGCAAGACCTAACAATGGTTGGACGACCACTGCCGAGTCAAGAATGTCTGTAAGTAAGATGGGCCCGCGACACCCTAGTCTGGACTGTCAGGTGGACGTTTATAACTCTACACTAAAAGCCACATTGACTATCCATCTCCCACCCCCTCATGGGGTGGTTAGCACAAGTCTGAACATAGATATCTAATCTATATATAGCTACACCGAGCTCCTAAAACTGAACTAAACTAAACTAACATCCGGGTTTTGATAACATATAATACATGATATTATAGCATCTTTCATAATTTCGTAAATACGACCTCGTGCCGAACATTTCATAAATACGGCCTTATGCCGAACGTTTCCTAAATACGGCCTTGTGATGAACATGTCATAATTACGGCCTCGTGCCGAATATTTCATAATTATAGCCTCGTGCCGAATATTTCATAATTACGGCCTTGTACCGAACATTTCATATATATCATTCTGAAAATAAATCAATTATCATGTATTTCAAAATCACCATATACTGCATTATTACTTAATTCGTGAAAACATACTTATTCGTAAAATTTTCGTAACATAATACATTTCATGAAAAATAATACTTATGCCACACAAAGTTGGGTAAATCATACATTTCACTCTAAAATCATAATTTTCGTATAATAGCAGTATTTTCTAAAATATGCATTTATTCCATAATATTCAAACATCGTACATATTTTTCAGAAAATCAATTTGCTCATAAATAATAGTAATTTGCGTGAAAAATAATTATTTTAGTTATTCCCTTATCTAGCTACTGAGAAAGCCCCTAAAATATCCTAGTCTAACACCCGTAGGATTACCTGATCAATACCCTAAAAATGAAAGCTCCTAGTATTAAATTTCAGTATTTTCACATGTATATCATTTCCTATAACTACCGCAAGACCAAATTTGGCTTAAAAAGTTTTACCTCAACTCAGAGATGATTTTCAACGGAGTTCCACTAACGATCCGCTTCAGGAGATATGCAGAGAACTTCTCCAGGAGCATCGTGGTGGCCTCAGATCTTTGATCTGGCGAAAATTCGGCCCAAAATCGAAGAGAGAAGAAAGATAAATCATAGGGAGAGAGAGTGTGAGAGAGTGAGAGGTTTCTTAACTTTGAAGTTAAAAACCAACACCTCGTCGATGAAATTTAGACTGCTCAAAAACCCCTATTGGTATTTCCTCATCGACGAATCCCCTATGTTCGTCAACGAGGCCTTGAAATTTCTCTCGATTATTCCTTCTATTACTATTTCCATTTTCCTTCCTCTTTATTATTTAAATCCCATTATTATTCGGGTTGTCACAATATAGATATCACAACAAATAGGATGATTCTATATTTACATATACAACTATATCTTTCCTAATTAAGTTGGTTTCTAACAACTCATGCCAACATTCCCACTCAAGTTGATGTATACAAGTCTTTAATGCACAACTTGTTGTATGGGTTGTGAAACTCTTTGCTTGATACCCCCTTTTGTGAGTATGCATGTCTACTAGTTGGCCTTCGAACTTCACAAATGGAGATCGAATTATTTTTGCTTCTAGGTTTGTCTTGATAAAATTTTAATCCACTTCCACATGTTTTGTACGATCATGTTGGGCTGGGTCGTGAGATATTGCAATAGTAGCTTTGTTTTCACAAAAGAGATCCATATCTGAAGTAGAGGTGAAGCCTCATTTAGTAAGTATTCTCTTGTTCCAAAGTAGTTCACAAAGCCATTTTGTCATTCCTTGGAATTCTGCTTCGGCTAGGGAAAGTGCTACCACCTTTCTTTTTCTTACTTCTCCATGTAACAAGATTCCCACAATAAAACATAAAATAACCAGAAGTAGATCTTCTGGCTGAGATATTTCTAGCCCAGTTAGCATTTGTATAGCCATTAATTCTTAAATGACTATTCTTTGAAAACATAAGTCCCTTCCTAGGTGAAGACTTCAAGTTCGGGCTATAATATTCATATGATCTTCACTAGGATTATGCATGAATTGGCTAACTATGCTTGCAACATGTGCAATGTCTAGACGAGTATGTGAGAGGTATATAAGTTTGGCAACTAACCTTTGGTATCTCCCTTTATCCGTTGGTGCTTTATCTGAGTATTCTCCAAGTCTGTGGTTTTGAACAATTGGAGTGTCCACTGGTTTGCACTCCAACATTCCTACCTCAGTTAATACATCCAACACATACTTCCTTTCGGAAGGAAATATTCCTTGTCTGGACCAGGCAACTTCAATTCCCAAAATGTACTTGAGTCCTTCCAAGTCCTTTATCCCAAATTTGGTGGCCAACTCCTTCTGTAGTGTGGATATTTCTTCTTCATCATCTCCTGTGATAATCATGTCATCCACATAGACTATAAACACGGTTACCTTTCCAAATTTGTGCTTCAGGAACAATGTATGGTCGCTTTGCTTGAACCCATATTTCATCATTGCTAGACTAAATAGCCCAAACCACGCTTGAGGCGATTATTTCAATCCATATAGTGCTCGTTGCAGTTTGCCTACAACCTCGGTTGTAGTTTGCCTAGTTTCGCAACTGGTGAAAAATTCTCTTGGTAGTCTACCCTATATGCCTTTGTATAGCCTTTTGCCACCAATCTTGCTTTGTACCTATTGACCAATCTATCTGCCTTGTGTTTGATGGAAAATATCCATTTGCATTCTATTGCTTTCTTCCCTTTAGGTAACAAAACTATGATCCTTGCACTACAAAAAATAAGGTTATTAGTGACAGATCAAAACCGTCACTAATAATAACAAAATCGTTGTAACGACCTAACTTTTTATGCCATTTTTTTATATATATAAATTAACTATTATCACAGTCTAGATAGGACTCACTCGTGGAATTTGAGACACAATAAACTACCTAAGCAGTGGAAAGAAAAATACATACAACCATATCAATATATACAATACCAGAGTGTCATAATATTTTCCAAAATATACATACAAAACTATTCCCAAACTACCCTCATTTGGTCTTGGAAACTACTCAAAATGATTTCCCAAAATACTCACCCTACGGACAGGGCAGTACTGTATTCCCGCCTATCTGCGAGCCTGATCTGCTCGTCTAGTTGGATAATCTAAAAAATGTCAAATCAATGGGATGAGACAACGCTTAGTAAGATGAAATATGCTATTGCTAGTGTGTGGCAGGTGAGTTTACATATTTGTAAAATCTGATTTAGAAATATCATAATTACTGAATCTGAGAAAACATGTATAGATAATGTACAGTATACCTCATAGCTATGTTACTTAACATAAACTATTTATCCAAATTTTCTATTCATAATACTTCTAATATTCATAGGTATGTCTACGGTTTCTGTAAATCTGGATATAAACATAATAACTGAGAAAATTTTCCCAGATGGATAACTGAAAGTCATGATTTAACCCCTCATGACAGGGTTGTGCAGCCCACCGGCAGGACTTATCACTGACTAGCCGACCAAAATAAGTCTACTAAACTTCGAAAGTCAGATCGACCTCCTTAACCCTAACTGATAGGGAACTTGTCCACAACATAGGCAAAAATCGACTGCTGATAATCCACATACTATCTGAGTTATGTGGTTGCACTTTGAACTAAAATAACTATGGTGTCATGCTCTGCTGACTGAATCTGCTCCATTAGGGTCTCATATTATATATGTAACTGATATATCTATATTACTGTTTACCATGACTTTGAAATAACCATAACACTGAAAAAATGATCTGAATAAATCAAAAAGTCTAAATAACTGACTGAATATTTAGTATCTATATAATTGAATATATGTTTAAATATCTGAGTATCTGGGTGTTATAGTTCTACAATCATGGTATTCTGAAATTGCTGAAAATATATGTTTCTATACATATACGATAAATCATATTTCTAAATATACTATATAATTTCTATTTGTATGTATACTGAAAATTAATCATTTTATAAAATATATATATATATATATCTCATGATATTTTCTGCTAATATACTGTAAAACATGGTATTTGTAATTGCATAAATATTGTACTAAACTGTCATGAGCTCATGCCACACAATTTAAATAATTAGATTCACATGCTCTAAAATCTGTGTTTTCTGCTATACATATATTTTATGGTTTGAAAAATAATAATCTAGTAAAATATGTAATTTCTGTGGATAATCATACTAAAATTCCTAGTATGGCATATTTTCCTTACCTGACTATCTAAGCACTAACTATTATTTACGCTCTCACGTGTGTGTCATTTATCATTCCAACATCATGAGATAATACACATATAATTCCCTAATCAAACAACTGAATCCACCTAAATAATTATCACATACATATTTCCCCAAATCCACATATGCACAATTTGTAGACTGTACACTATGCATCATTTTACCTGGGTTCCTGAAATATCACCCACTGGGGTTCTCACCCTTTCCTGCAGGGTCCCAAAACACCTTGTTAATTCATGTGTAAAAATCTTTAAGTTTATTTTATCACTTAATCCCTATTTCAATATTTAACAAATTAATTGCAAGGGCTTGAAATTAATTCAAATGATTATCTTAATAAATTCTATTTTACCCAATTAATTATCAAGTGTGTATAATATAAAACAATATACAAATGTGCAAAAGGTGGTAATGAAATGCATGCAGAAATTAAAAAGATAAGGGAAGAGAGAAGGTAAACACGATTTTACGAGGTTCAGCCAACCTGGCCTACGTCCTCGCCTTGAGCAACTCACTCACGGACTCCACTAAATCCCTACTCCTTTAACTAGGATGGAGCTTCCCTTACAATCCGTTGCTTACAAGAGGCATAGCTTCCCCCTCACCCGGTTCACAACCCGAACCGTGATTACAATATAAAATTTCAAATCTACAAAAACTCAATATTGTTTCTAACAAAGCTAGTGAGTACAATGGAAATTCCAAACACATTCATATGATAAAAACTTGAAGCTTAATGAGTGTATGTAATGTGGTCAATAAAATCTCTGAATAGTCTTTGGTTTCAAAGAATATGACTATTCTGCTTCAAATATTGAATCCAACCAAATGATCTCAATACAAATATGTAATTCAGTTTAGCTCCAAAAATCTAGATCAATCATATAAGAACCCGATCCGTGATATGTGGATTAAATTAATAAAGGGAAGGGTGGAATGGTAAATTGAATAGACTTCGTTGACGAAGCCAGAGTTCGTCAACAAAGGCCTTGTGTTGCTCTACGAAGAAATGTAGAGGCTCGTTGATGAGGAGAAGCCGAGGGGTTTCGGGAAACCAGAAATCTCAGGTTCATCGACAAGGCCACCATTTCGTCGATGAGCTGTTTACATGGGCTCGTCCACAAAGACGCCATTCGTCAACTAGGATGGCCAAGTCAAAGGGTTATAAATATCCATTTTCATTACTTCTCAGCTAAGAAACCTCAAATCCTCTCTCTCTCTCTCTCTCTCTCTCTCTCTCTCTCTCTCTCTATAGATTTCTTCATTGTATGTTGCTGGAATCGTAGATCCAACATTACCACGAGGATCAGGTAAGGATTCTCTACAAGTTTTACAGATCGAATCTTCGTTTTGGGCGTTTTTGGGTTTCGGCTCAAAATCGAGATAAGGCTTGATTTTCAATCCTATTCCAGCAGTTGTGTAGAGAATAGAATTTTGAGCATGTTCGGTACTTTGATTTGTAGGTTTTGGGTACTCGATTTGCGATTTAGGGGCTGTAAAGCGCGGGTTTGGATTTTTGGGGAAAGGTAAGGGAATTTAGTTTATTTCGGTTATTTTTGAAATTGAACTCGGTAGAACTGTGGTTCACGGTCCTATGTGTATTTTGATTACTCATTTGGGGGAATCTAACTGATAAAAACTATTGGTTTTTCATGTTACAATTTTGGGAAAAAGGGGGCGACGGCTGCATCCCTAGTTTTGTTGGAAAATCGCAAATATATTGTGATATATATTGTGTTATAGGGATGGTCGTGCCTTGACTTATTTAAACTGTATGTGTTTGGAAAACCATGATTTTAGATTACCAAATGGGTGTGGTTTTTTTGGTTATATGAGCATGCATAGTTGTGTTTTGTTGAAATGCAATAGGAATTGGGTTTCGAATTGTTTTAGGTACTGAAAGAGTGTCCAGCTCTATATCCGATGGCATGAAATATTGTCTGCCATGTTTGGCAAGAGTGTTCGGCTCTATATCTGAGGGCGTGAGCCTTACCGGCTGATCACCAAAGGGTGTGGATCAACCAGTTGTACCGGTATGATGCCATGGGAGCTTGGGGGTCACCGAGTTTCTTGATCATGTGTGTGTGTGTGTATGCACTGTATTGGAATTGTATTGTGAAAATATTGAAATTTCATTTAACTGTGTATGTTTTGTGTATCATGATAACACTCATATGCCTCACACTGATATAACTTGTATCTGCCTTACTGAGAGGTTTCTCACCCGCGCTGTACGTACATATTTTATAGGTCCTTTGAGTAACTGAAACTAGTGTCTTGGTGTTGGGAGCGTAGTGGTCGGTGTACTGCGAGAGGTACTTGGGTAAGTACTAGGTTGCCATTTTAGGATGCTAATTGGCACCCGGGTTGTATTTTGTATTATAGATCCTAGTTTCTTTTGTATAAATTCTGGTATGATACAAAATATGTATAGAAAGACCTTTTCTACTATGTATATCCTGTGTATGTGTGGATGTGTATAGGGTGCCTAGGAATCCCACGGGTCGAACCCTCATTCATTGTGATGTATCGTTGGATTTGTATGATACAGGAACGGGTTAGGTTACTAATTCACCCCTGTGTCCCATTACCGGGTTTGGGGCGTGATAGCTTAGTATTAGAACCAACTAGGTTGTTAGGTCTTATAGACTTGGTTAGACATAGCTGTGTGCACATACAAGAGTATAGGATGTTGGATATGGGTAGAGTAGGTCGAGGGTTGTTTTGTTGCTAGACTGAGATTTGTTGGCAGTGTTCTGTTGTTGAGTTAGGTGTCATCCCAAGAGGGGGGTGAATTGGGTATTTAAAAAATTCTTTGTCACTTCTTTACCGCTCAAACCCTTCTTGTATATTTACCAATGAATTCTTGTTACTCAATTACTTATGTGCAAGGCTATCCAACATATACATTCAATATACACAATTTAAATGTAGTGCTAAAAATAAAGAGTAAATGGAAGAGAGACGACAAATATGATTTTTACGAGATTCTGCTGACTTGGCCTATGTCCTCGCCTTAAGCAACCACTCAAAGTTTCACTAAATCTTTGCTCCTCAAATTCGGACAGAGCTTCTCTTACAATCCGTTGCTTACAAGAGGTACAACTTTCTCCTCACCCGCTGCTTACAAGAGATACAACTCTCTCCTCAAATCTCGATTCACACACCGAGCCGTGTATACAATAGAATATAAAAAACAACACTCAAAAAATGCTTCTAACAAAAGCTTGTGAGTACAATTCAAATTCCTAGCACATTAACATATGATTAAACTTGAAACTCCAAATGTATGGAAATGATACAATCATTTATGGATGATATGCTTCAACACACAAATTCCTTTTTAACCAAAACTCCCAAGTAATGATATATTTAACACGCTTTGGAGAATTTTAGGGTTCTTAGTTCACGTTGCAAAAATGCAAAAATATATTGGATGTGAACTTATTAATAAAAACTTTGTCTTGAATATTAAATTAATTAAAATCTCAAAGTTTTCTTTCAAACATTCAATCACAACACAACCTTTTCAATATGCAAATATGTATTCCAAAGATCAAAAACCAATGTAATCTATTTCAGAAAATATCCTTCAACAATATATGTATTGAAGAACTTCAAGGATATCTAATCAAGTGGATTTGTAATATTAAAAGTATCAAGTCTTTGAATGGAAAACAACTCAATTGAACCTAAAATATTTAAACAATAGTTAAAGCTCTTTTCAAGTGGTAATCTTATCAAAGTGATTTAATATATATATATATATATATATATATATATATATATATATATATATGCACACTCAAGATCTTCCTCTCAATACTTAACCAAAAATAGATTTTGCAATAAAAGGCTCTATGAACACTATATATATATATTTATTTATATACTCTTGAATCAAAAACCAATCAACCAATAGCTAAGCAACTTTCTCAAATAACGATCTTGGCAAAAATAAATTTTTATACGTATGTACACACTCAAAACCAAACTTTTCTAACGAAGTTCAATAACAAGAAATGAGATGAGAAGTTCTTGAAAATAAAAACTTGAATGATCAAACCTCAATACTAGGATGAGAATTCAGATGAGTAAACAAGTTCCCTTTGAAATTATGAGTTGATTTGCCCAAGCTTGAAGATTAGAAATTGAAGTATAGGCAATCGTATAGCAATGAAAGCAAGTTTTCCAATATTCCTTCAATAAGATGTGCTCTTCTCTTTGTTGTGTGTCTTAGCTTCGTTCTAAGATTTAGATATTTAGTATATATAGTGTCTTACCCTCAGGATTGATCTCAACCATTGGATCAAAGAAATAGCTCGCGAGTTCATTTAATAAAAATCACAATTTTAAGTTTCCCGCAGGTTCAGGCGTTTGAGGGGTGAAGTTCAGGTGACCGAGGCTCCATAGGCCTTTGAAAACTTAAGTTGGAATGCAAGGTCAGGAGCCCAAAGAGGTGAGTTCAGGCTGCTAAAGCCAGGTCAAGCGCCTGAGGTACAAAGGTCAGGCGACCGAAGTGCCTCGGCCAACTTGTTGTGTTTTCCCATTAATTTTTCAGGCTACCGAACTTAATTTTCAGGCTTCTGAAGAAATTCTTCAGGCTACTGAAGTCCCCTTTTTCTCAATTTTCCCTTTTCTAATTTAAAATTCTGCTTTACTCTTTTTATTAGGTCTTTTATAAAACAAGTTTTCCATGATTTTAAAAGTATTTTTAAGTCCATGAAAGTCCCCTAATGATATACATAAAATGCATGAATCCTAGAATCATTCTAAGTTATGTTGAACCTCAAATTAAATTATATGAAAATGTAAGTACATGAGTTCTAAATACCCATCCCCAAGATGTTCTTGAACTTTGCCGCTTGCATCTTGATTCTCGTACTCTTTGAGTTCCATGGATCTTGCCAAGATATGTTAGCTTTGCTTTGTGACTTCCATGACTCATTGTCCTTCTGTACATGCTTAATATAATTCTTGTTCACAAACTCAATGCACAGATCAAATATCAAGTGATTTGTCATTATCAAAATCGGATTGGACTCATAGAGTCAACAATCTCCCACTTTTTGATGATGACAAATGCACTAGCAAAAATATATGTAATGGGTTACGCCTAACAAGGCTCCCCCTCAATTAATGCATAAAATATTCAATGAATGACAATATGCCCATGATGTTTCAACAAATATTATACTTTCCCCCCTTTTTGCACAATTAGTTTTACTAACAGTTTTTACTTCCATTCTATTATTTTTGCTCCCAATTTTCTTCTATTATTTTTGCTCCCAATTTTCTCCCCCTTTTGACATCAACAAAAAGGTGTAAAATAATAAAACATGAGTAGACATACCCTTATGTTCTTCTCCCCTTAGAAATCTTAAGGTTTTAAACGTGTTCAATCATTACCAACTGTTGATTAATGCAATACCAAGTGATTATATCGTAAGTGACATTACTCCCCCTGAATTATATCATCTAACATAATTCTAAGCAAGCTCTCGACTATGCATGAGACCTAGTTCACGCCTAATTTGGATAAACCTATCCTCTGAAAATGGTTTCGTGAATAAATTTGTCCATTGTTCATCCGTGCATACAAACTCTAGTGTCACATCCCCTTTTTGCACATGGTCACGAAGAAAGTGATGTCTTATTTCTATGTGCTCAGTTCTTGATTGTAATATGGGATTCTTTGAAATATTTATTGCACTTGTATTATCGCATCTTATAGGGATTGTTTCATATCTTAATCCAAAATCCTTCAGTTGTTGTTTCATGTATAGTGTTTAGGCACAACAACTACCTGCCGCTATGTATTCAGCCTCAACTGTGGAAAGAGCAACTGAATTTTGTTTCTTGGGAAACCAAGAGACCAAGGAATGTCCTAAGAAATGACAAGTACCACTAGTGCTCTTCCTATCCACTTTGCTACCCATAAAATTAGCATTTGAATAGTTGGGAATCTCAAAGGATGTGTACTTAGTATACCATAATCCAATTTCCATGGTTTCTATCAGGTATCTAAGTATTCTTTTAACGGCTAACAAATGCGACTCTTTTGGTGCAGACTAAAATCTTGTGTACAAACATACGCTAAACATTATATTAGGTCTATTGGCAGTCATGTATAACAAGCTACCTATCATTCCACGATATAGCTTTACAACTACTGGTATACCTTGTTCATCTTTGTCTAATTTCAATGAAGCGCTCATAGGTGTACCTAATATTTTTCCATCTTCCATATTAAAATTTTTGAGTAAGTCTCTAATATACTTTGATTGATTTATGGATATTCCATGATTTGCTTGTTTGATCTGAAGTCCTAGGAAGAAATTTAGTTCGCCCATCATGCTCATCTTAAATTCATTTTGTATGGTATTGGAAAATTCATTACACAATTCTTTATTTGTAGTGTCAAATATGATGTCATCTACATATACTTGCACTAGGAGAATATTATCTTTATTAGACTTTATGAATAGGGTTGTATCTATATTTCCTCTTATAAATTCATTTTCTAATAGAAAACTACTTAGCCTTTCATACCAAGCTCTAGGAGCTTGCTTTAAACCATACAAGGTTTTTGTCAGTCTATAAACATTATCTGGATTCTTATGGTTTTCAAAGCTTGGGGGTTGTTCTACATACACTTCTTCATTTATATAGGCATTTAAAAATGCGCTTTTGACGTCCATTTGATATAACTTGAAATCCTTAAAAGCTGCATATGCTAAAAGCATTCCTATGCCTTCCATCCTAACTACAGGTGCAAAGGTTTCTTTAAAATCTATACCTTCTTCTTGATTATATCCCTGAGCTATTAATCTAGCCTTATTTCTCACAACTATTCCATGTTCATTTTTTTATTCTTATATATCCATTTGGTCCCTATGATTGACTTATTCTTAGGTCTGGGAACTAATGTCCACACTTTGTTCCTTTCAAATTGATTTAACTCTTCTTGCATGGACAACATCCAAGATTCATCCTCTATAGCTTCACTCACATTCTTAGGTTCTTCTTGAGATAGAAATGAAAAATGACTAATCATGTTCCTAAGAGAGGAGCGAGTGGCTACTCCACGTAATGGTTCACATATTGTTTGATCTATGGGATGATTCTTTATGTATTTCCATTCTCTAGGTGATTTATTAACCTCATTTTCAGTTTGATCATTTCCGATGGATGGTTCCTTAAGTTCATTTTTCTTTTCTGAATAATTCTCAATTGATAGTTCTTTAAATTCCTTGTTTAATTCAATTTAATCTTCATAAGTTCTTTTGGAGAAGGGATTTGACTCATCGAACACTACATGAATAGATTATATGACCTTCAATGCTCATTTGTTATATACTCTATAGGCTTTACTATCTAAGGTATACCCTAGGAAGATACCTTCATCATATTTTACATCAAATTTTCCTAAGTGCTCATTGTCTCTAAGCACAAAACACTTACAGCTAAAGACATGAAAATAGGATATGTTTGTTCTATGGCCATTCCATAATTTGTAAGAAGTCTTATTAAGTGATGGTCTAATCAAAACTCTATTTAGCACATAGCATACGGTATTCACTGCCTCAACCCAGAAGTACTTAGGTAGTTTATGTTCATTAAGCATAGTTCTGGCCATTTCATGTATAGACATATTCTTCCTTTCAACTGCACCATTCTGTTGCGGTGTTCTAAGTGCTGAAAAATTATGGGTGATTCCTAATGAATTACAATAGTCTTCCATGCCTTAATTTTTAAATTTTCTATCCCTATCACTTCGAATTTTAGTAATTATATATCCCTTTTCATTTTGAATTTTCTTGCATAGGTTTATAAATTGTTCATATGATTCATCTTTGTGACCTAAGAATAGCACCCAAGTGAATCTTGAAAAATCATCAACTATGACAAAAAGCGTATGATTTTCCTCCTAAACTCTGACTTGGGTTTGGTCCAAATAAATCTAAGCGTAGCATTTGGAGTGGCCTAGTAGTGGAGATCTCTTTCTTCTTCTTAAAACTTGTTCTTGATTGTTTTCCTGGTTGGCATGCACCATAGATTTTATCTTTCACAAATTTAGTCTTAGGTAGTTCCTTAACTAATTCTTTCTTAACAAGTTTAGAGATTAAATCCATATTTGCATGTCCTAGTCTCCTATACCAAATCCAGCTAATTTCATTCATAGCAGAGAAGCATGTCACACTTTGTGAGGTTAAGTTATCAAAGCTTGTGGTATATATGTTTTCATGACGCTTAGTAATGAACAATATCTTATTATCATTTTTGTGTTCAACTATGCACTTGTCATGTTCAAATGATACTTTGTAACCTTTATCACATAGTTGGCTTATACTTAGTAAATTGTGCTTTAAACCTTCCACCGGGAAAACATCATCAATAATTAATGAAGAACTATTACCAACTTTACCTATACCTGTGACCCTTCCCTTAGCATTATCTCCAAAGGTAACAAACCCTTCATCCTTGGGTATAATGGATGTGAACTTTGCTTTATCCCCAGCCATGTGATGTGAGCATCTGCTATCCATATACCATTTGTCTTTTGATGATGTTGATCTTAAGCAAATCTACAAGACACAATCAAACAACTAGCTTTGGTACCCAGATTGTCTTGGGTCCAAGAGGATTAGTGCTAGATTGACCTTTAACCTTCCATACTTTCTTAATTTTTACATCTATATTTTTCAAATGACAGTCGAATTGTATGTGACCCAACCTTCTACATTTAAAACAAGTAGTATTTCTATCGTAATTCTTAGTTGGAGCATATGACTTTGACTCTTTTGTAAAATAACCTATGTAAAGATGTCTTTTCTTTAGATTTTCCTTACCATTAAAGCCGAGCCCTTCCTTTTCAAGGGAATTTCTTTAAGATCCTAGGAGCTTTTCAAAATTGTTTTGTCCTTCAGTAAATTTATAAATAATTTCAGATTTATCTTTCAGATCCTTTTCTAACTCCTCAATTTTCAAATCTTTATTTCTTATGAAAGATGCATGAGATTCATTTTGGCGTTCAAGTAAGCTTGAAAGTTCTTTAACTCTGCTTCTCAACTCAGAAATTTTCTTTATTTTCTTCTCAAGCATTTTAATAGTGTACAAGTATTCTTGTTTCAATTCATCATATGAAATCATATCATTTTCATTTTCAAACTCACTAGAATAATATGAAGATGATGAAAAAGATGATTGTACCTCAAGGTCATCATGTGCCATTAGACATAGATTGGCAACCTCGTCATCGCTGGATTCAGATTCTGAACCACTAGTGCTGTGAGTATCCCAACCAACTTTCAGTGCCTTATTCTTTTTCTTTGAGGCTTTCACGAGCTTGGGGCATTCAGGTTTGATGTGTCCAACTTCTCGGTAGTAGTAGCATGTTGGTGAATCCTCCTTCTTTTTCTTCATGCTAGTCTCTCCTCTTTTCGATTTAGGGTTCCAGAATTTTCTGTTGAATTTTTTGTTCTTCTTCAAGAACTTCCCGAACTTCTTTGTTAGCAAGGCCATGTCATCATCCATTTCGGGATCACTTCCTTCACTTGAGTAGCTTGATGATGCCTTAAGTGCAGTGACCTTCTTTGCTTTGCTTTGCTCATTTTTCCTCTCTTTTATTGCCAACTTAGAGGTGATGAGCAATCCAATGAGTTCATCCACTGACATCTTTTTGAGATTTCTCCCTTCTGCTATTGTCGTAGCTTTTGCTTCCCACACTAGAGGTAATCCCCTGAGTATTTTCCTAATCAACTCATAAGTAGGGTAAGTTTTACCAAGAGCATTTAAAGAGTTAATGATGTATGTGAATCTAGTGTACATAGACTGTATGGATTCATTAGTCGTCATTTTAAATGCTTCATATTCACTAGTGAGCATGTCTATCCAACTATCATTGACTTCCTTAGTGCTTTCATATGTAACTTCTAATTTTTCCCAAATTTCTTTAGTTGAGTTACATGCCATTACCCTATTAAATTCGTTGACATCTAGTGCACAGAAATGTAAGTTCATGGCAGTGGCATTGATTTGTACTGACTTCCAATCCTCTTCAGTATATTCATCTTCAGTTTTAGGTACATTAATCTTATCTATTACTTTCATGGGAATGTGATTTCCCTTAGTCACTATTTTCCAAACCTTCCAATCTATGTTCAGTAGATATATGCTCATCCTACATTTCCAATAGGTGTAATTTACACCATAGAAAATGGGTGATCTAGTGGATGAGTGTCCCTCATTGAATGGAGTTACATCGATGTGCGCCATGTGATCTTTTTACAAATTAACTATCAAGTTTATGTAAACCCGCTCTGATACCAATTTTTGAGTTAGGTGTAATCCCAAGAGGGGGGTGAATTGGGTATTTAAAAAATTCTTTGTCACTTCTTTACCACTCAAAACCTTCTTATATATTTATCAATGAAATATTGTTACTCAATTACTTATGTGCAAGGCTATCCAACATATACATGCAATATACACAATTTAAATACAGTGCTGAAAATAAAGAGTAAAGGGAAGAGAGACGACAAATACGGTTTTCACGAGGTTCAGCCGACTTGGCTTACGTCCTCGCTTTGAGCAACCACTCAAGGATTTCACTAAATCCCTGCTCCTTAAACTCGGACGGAGCTTCCCTTACAATCCACTACTTACAAGAGGTACATCTTCCTCCTCACCCGCTGCTTACAAGAGATACAACTCTCTTCTCAAATCCCAGTTCACACACTGAACCGTGTATACAATAGAATCTGAAAAACAACACTCAAAAAATGCTTCTAACAAAAGTTTGCGAGTACAATTCAAATTCCTATTACATTAACATATGATTAAACGTGAAGCTCAGAATGTATGGAAATGATACAATTGTTTATGGATGATATGCTTCAACACACAAATTTCTCTTTAACCAAAACTCCCAAGTAATGATATATTTAACATGCCTTGGAGAATTTTAGGGTTCTTAGTTCACTTTGCAGAAATGCACAAATATATTTGATGTGAACTTATTAATAAAAACTTTGTCCTGAATATTAAATCAATTTCATTCACAAAGTTTTCTTTCAAACATTCAATCACAACACAACCTTTGCAATATGCAAATATGTATTCCAAAGATCAAAAACCAATGTGATCTATTTCGGAAAATATCCTTCAACAATATATGTATTTAAGAACTCCAAGGATATCTAATCAAGTGGATTTGTAATATTAGAAGTATCAAGTCTTTGAATGGAAAACAACTCACTTGAACCTAAAATATTTAAATAGTAGCTAAAGCTCTTTTCAAGCGGTAATCTTATCAAAGTGATTTAATATATATATATACATATGCACACTCAAGATCTTCCTCTCAATACTGAATCAAAAATAGATTTTGCAATAAAAGGCTCTATGAATACTATATATATATACTCTTGAATCAAAAACCAATCAACCAATAGCTAAGCAACTTTCTCAAGTAACGATCTTTGCAAAAACAAATTTTTATACATATGTGCACACTCAAAACCTAACTTTTCTAACGAAGTTCAATAACAAGCAATGAGATGAGAAGTTCTTGAAAATAAAAACTTGAATGATCAAACCTCAATACTAGAATGAGAATTCAGATGAGTAAACAAGTTCCCTTTGAAATTTTGAGTTGATTTTCCCAAGCTTGAAGATTAGAAATTGAAGTATAGACAATCATATAGCAATGAGAGCAAGTTTTCCAATATTCCTTCAATAAGATGTGTTCTTCTCTTTGTTGTGTGTCTTAGCTTCATTCTAGGGTTTAAATATTCAGTATATATAGTGTCTTACCCTTAGGATTGATCTCAACCGTTGGATCAAAGAAATAGCTCGTGAGTTCGTTAAATAAAAATCATAGTTTTAAGTTTCCCGTAGGTTCAGGCGCCTAAGGGGTGAAGTCCAGGCGACCGAGGTTTCATATGCCTTTGAAAACTTAAGTTGGAATGCAGGGTCAAGAGCCTAAAGAGGTGAGTTCAGGCTACTAAAGCCAGGTCAGGCGCCTGAGGTACCAAGGTTAGGCGACCGAAGTGCCTCGACCAACTTGCTGTGTTTTCCCATTAATTCTTAAGGCTACCAAACTTAATCTTCAGGCTCCTGAAGAAATTCTTCAGGCTACTGGAGTCCCCTTTTTCTCAATTTTCCCTTTTCTAATTTAAAACTATGCTTTGCTCTTTTTCTTGGGTCTATTATAAAACAAGTTTTCCATGATTTTAAAAGTATTTCTAAGTCCATGAAAGTCCTCTAGTGATATATATGAAATGCATGAATCCTAAAATTATTCTAAGTTATGTTGAGCCTCAAATTAAATCATATGAAAATATAAGTACATGAGTTCTAAATACCCATCCCCAAAGATGTCCTTGAACTTTTCCACTTGCATCTTGATTCTCGTACTCTTTGAGTTCCATGGATCTTGCCAAGATATGTTAGCTTTGCTTTGTGACTTCCATGACTCGTTGTCCTTCTGTGCATGCTTAATATAGTTCCTGTTCACAAACTTAATGCACAAATCAAATACCAAGTGATTTTTCATTATCAAAATCGGATTGGACTCATAGAGTCAAAATCTGTGTTTTTCTTGAAATGATGATTTCAGTAAAATCACGGCAAACCATTGATGACTTTCGTGTCGATGGGATAGACCTAGACTTGTCAGGTGGTAGCTAACTTGATTTGTTGTAGATAATTGTGTTAACTATACGTGTGGTAGGGTATTAATAGATTTTTATTGTGTTTTCAGAGTGGAGCCCAAGGATAATTACCTAGGGAGTGGCTCCGAGGAGATGGAGAGCGATGAGTCTCCTTCTATGCCTTGAGGATTGACGAGGCAAGTCTTGCGGGAGATCGAGTGGAGTGTCAGGAGATGCGAACATGGCTGGAGGGTGCACCATTAAGAGGTTCATATGCATGCATCCCCTAACTTTCTCGTGACGACCTGACCCGATGATAGTTGAAGACTGGATCCTACACTACACGATAGGCCTTTATGCTACCTTCCAGCTATCTGGGGAGGCAGAGCGATGGTGGACTACAGTGAGGCTACTGGAGAAGCAGAGGTCCAGTCCACTGGAGATGATGTGGAGCCGTTTCAAGGAGGTGTTCTTCGACAAATACTTCTCGGCTTCCACACGTGATGCTAAGGCAGATGACTTTTCTACTCTAACTCAGGGGAGTATGATGGTGTAGGGGTATGCTGCTCGGTATATAGAGCTATCCCATTTTGTGTTGTGTTTGATCTCGAATGAGTATGAGAAGACTCGGAGCTTTAAGAAGAGCTTGAGGAAGGATATTCGCAGATTAGTGGGTATGCTTCAGATCCGTGAGTTTTCAGTTTTGGTGGATAAGGCCACTATGATCGATACAAGGATCCGAGAGGATGAGGTGGATAAGGAGCCGAAGAAGAGACCAATACCTTATGGTTCATAGTCTGGATCTTTACAGGGATCGTGAAAGAAGAAAAACAGGTGCTCGGAATACCACTAGAATACCGAGCATCAGGGTTCCCACATGAGTCAGTCAGGTGACCATTATACCAAGTGCCACAGATGGCATAGTGGTGAGTGCTAGCTGTTTAGGGGTAATTGCTACAACTGTGGCCAATCAGGTCACATGGCTCGGGATTGCCACGCACCGGCAAAGGTGTACTCGTATACTCCAGCGGATGCTGAGCATACAGGGAATGTGGTGACGGGTACTATAATATTGCTTTTGAATAGAGTTGTGGTTTTATTTTATTTAGGTATGACCCACTCCTTTATATCTGTTAATTTTTTGAAACTGTGTGGGGTGGAGACTCAAGTCATGAATGAAGGGTTGTCTATAGCTACACCATTTGGGAGTGTATCTTTCTGTAGGAGGATGTTGGAAAACTGCCCAGTAGTAATTCAGGGGAAGTTGCTACCGGCGAATCTTGTGGTATACGACATGTTGGGGTTTAATGTCATACTAGGGATGGATTGGCTATTCTTCAGTTATGCTGTGATCGAATATCGTAGGAAGGTGGTAGTATTCAGACCTCTTGGGGAGCAGGAGTATGAGTTTATACGATCATGTGTACGTTTTACGCCACAGGTTTTATCGGCACTATAGGCGAGGAGGTTACTCTTAGAAGGATGTCAAGGGTACTCGGCATGTGTGAGGGAACTGCCGTGAGATGAGTCAAACTCGAGGATATTCAAGTAGTCATAAGTTTTCAAATGTGTTTTCAGAAGATTTACCCAGTTTTCCTCCAGATTGTGAGGTGGAGTTCGTGATAGAATTGCTGCCTGGCAAGGCATTGATCTCTAAAGTTCTGTACCGGATAGCTCCAACAGAACTTCAAGAGTTGAAAGAGCAGTTGCAGGAATTACTAGACAAGGGTTTCATTTGACCTAGTCTTTCACCCTTGGGAGCTCCAGTTTTGTTTGTGAAGAATAAGGACATGACGATGCATATGTGCATTGATTATTAAGGTAACTGTGAAGAATCGTTATCCTTTTCCTTGTATAGATGATCTCTTCAACTAGTTGCAGGGGACATAGGTCTTTTTGAAGATTGACCTACGGTCAGGGTATCATTAGGTGAGGATCAGATCTAAGGATGTGGCGAAGACTGCTTTCCAAACCAGATACGGCCACTACGAGTTCTTGGTCATGCCTTTTGTGTTCGCAAATGCTCCGACAGTGCTCATTGATCTTATGAACAGGGTTTTCCATTAGTATCTGGACCGGTTTGTAGTGGTGTTTATTGATGATATTTTGGCATACTCGAGAAGTTCAGAAGAGCATGAAAGCCATTTGAGGTTAGTGTTACAAATTCTTTGGGAGAAGAAGTTGTATGCTAAATTGAAGAAGTGTGAATCCTAGCTGAATCAGGTTGCATTCTTACACCATGTGGTGTCTAAGGACGGTATCTCAGTAGATCCTAGCAAGATCGAAGTTGTGGTCGACTGGGTGAGGCTAAAGAATGTGCAGGAGGTTCGGAGTTTTCTAGGACTGGCGAGTTATTATTGTCGATTCATGTAGGGGTTCTCTAAGTTGTTTGGGCCTCTCACTCAATTGACCATGAAGGGGGAGAAGTTTGAATGGACCATTGATTACGAGCAATGTTTTCAGGAGTTGAAGCACCGGCTGGTTACTGCTCCAATTTTGACCAATCCTTCTGGGGATGGCAATTTTGTGATCTATAGTGACACGTCTCTGAAAGGTTTGGGATGTGTACTTATACAGTAGGGTAAAGTAGTAAAGTACACTTCTCAGCAAGTGAAAGAATACGAAAAGAATTACCCTATGCATGATCTGGAGTTAGCTACTATTGTATTTGCACTAAAGATCTAGCGACACTACTTGTATGGTGTGCAATGCAAGATTTTCACTAATCACAAAAGCCTCAGGTACTTTTTCACACAGAAGGAGCTGAATATGAGGCAGAGACGGTGACTTGAGCTGATCAAGGACTACGATTGCACCATCAGTTATCACCTAGGGAAAGCTAATATGGTGGCTGATGCGTTGAGTCGGAAGTCGAAACATGCGGCTGTATCTATAGTAGTGGCTCAACATCACATCAGACGGGATCTGGAGAGCCTAGGTATAGAGTTGGTGGCCGGTGACCATTAGGCTTTCATTGCTAACTTGGTGATCTAGTCGACTTTGTTTGAGCATATTAAAGCCGCGTAGGCTAGTGATGCGGAGTTGCTTGAGATTGTAGAGAAGGTACAGTAGGGATTGGCTACGAATTTCAACATCTCTAAGGAAGGTTTATTGAGGTTTAGGACCAGGCTATGCGTTCACAACGATGATGAGGTCAGAAGGACGATTCTAGAGGAAGTGCATCGTTAATTGTATACGGTACATCCTGGTAGTACGAATATGTATCGAAATTTGCGCGAGACCTTGTAGTGGAGTTATGAAAAGGCAGATTGCTCAGGTCGTGGAGCAGTGTCTAACATGTCAGCAGGTGAAGGCTGAACATCAGAGGCCGGCAGGGTTGTTGCAACCTTTAGCTATTCCGGAGTCGAAATGGGAGTATATTTCCATGGATTTTGTTACCGGTTTGTTGCCAGCACTTCATGGGCAAAATGCTATCTAGCTGATCGTGGATAGGTTGATGAAATCTGCTCACTTTTTACCAATGAAGGTTAGCTACCCTTTGAGTAGGCTAGCAGACATGTACGTGCATGAGATAGTTAGAATGCATGGAGTACCAGTGTCCATTGTGTTAGATTGAGACTCAAGGTTTACTTCTCGATTCTAGACGAGCTTGTAGGAAGCACTAGGGACAAAGCTTACTTTCAGCATAATGTTCCACCCTTGGAATAATAGGCAGTCGGAGAGGACAATATGGATCTTGGAAGATATGTTACGGGCTTGTGTGTTAGACTTTGGTGGTAGTTGGATACAGTTTATGCCACTGATAGAGTTCGCCTACAACAATAACTTCCAGGCTAGTATCAGGATGGCATTGTTCGAGGCTCTGTATGGTCAGAGGTGTCGATCTCCTCTATATTGGGATGATGTTGGTGAACGTCAGATGTTAGGACCTAAACTCGTGCAGCAGGCATCTAAGAAGGTGGGTTTCATCCAGGATAGGATTAAATCGACTTTGAGTCGGAAGAAGAGTTACGCAGATGTCCACTGTTATGAGTTAGAGTTCGAGATGGGGGTAAGGTATTTTAAGGATCGCTCCGATGAAAGGAGTGATGAGATTCGAGAAGAAGGGCAAGCTGAGCCAGAGGTATATTGGACCATTCGAGATTCTTGAGTGAGTGGGTCTAGTAGCCTGCAGGATTGCACTACCCCCAGCACTCTCAAGGATCCACGATGTGTTTCGCATATCTATGTTGAGGAGGTACGTGTTGGATCCATTGCATGTTGTTAGTTACGAAGACTTGGAGATTGGGGACACTTTAGCGTACGAGGAGGTACCTATTCAGATTCTAAACCATAAAGTTTAAAAGTTACGTACCAAGGACATCCCGTTAGTGAAGGTATTATGGTGGAATCATGAGGTTGAGGAAATTTCGTGGGAATTGGAAGCGAAGATATGCCGAAATTATCCACAGTTGTTCTGTATATGTACATTACCTTACTTTGTATTGGAATAGGTGGTTAGTCATTGGGAGTGTGTACTACTGTAAAATCCTAAGATGGTTTATGTATGTAACCACGGTATTCCTCCTCCATAATTGATGGTATGTATATGGTGTGATGGGGCTACGTTATGGTGGTCACCCATTTTCTTTCTAGAGTCGAGTGTGTGTGCTTGATTGTGTGAATGAGTTCATGAATGAGAGATTACAAATTTCGAGAACGAAATTTTTGTAAGGAGGGGAGGTTGTAAGAACTCGATCTGTGATATGTGGATTAAATTAATAAAGGGAAGGGTGGAGTGGTAAATTGAGCAGGCTTTATTGACGAAGCCAGAGTTCATCGACGAAGGCCTTGTGTTGCTTGGCGACGAAATGCAGGGGTTTGTTGATGAGGAGAAGACGAGGGATTTTAGGAAACCAAAATTCTCAAGCTCGTCGATGAGGCAACCATTTCGTCGACAAGCTATCAACATGGGCTCGTCGATGAAGATGCCATTCATCGATAAGGACAGCCGAGTCAAAGGGTTATAAATATCCATTTTCATTACTTCTCAGCTAAGAACCTCAAATCCTCTCTCTATCTCTCTAGAAACTTAACATACTCTATCTTTCTCTCTATATTTCTTCACCGTATGTTGTTGGAATTGTAGATCCGACGTTACCACGAGGATCAGAGAATGATTCTCTACAAGTTTTACGGATTGGATCTTCGTTTCGGGTGTATTCAAGTTTCAGCTCAAAATAGAGGTAAGGCTCGATTTTTTATTTTGTTCCAGTAGTTGTGTAGAGAATAGAATTGTGAGCATGTATGGTATTGTGATTTGTAGGTTTTGGGTACTCGGTTTGTGGTTTAGGGGTCGTACAGTGCGAGTTTAGATTTTTGGGGAAAGGTAAGGGGATTCAGTTTATGTCAGTTATTTTTTAAATCGGATTCGGTAGAATTGTGGTTCACGATCCTGTGTGTTTTGGTTACTCATTTGGGGGAATCTAACTAATAAAAACTATTGGTTTTTCATGTTACAGTTTTTGGAAAAAGGGGGAGACGGACTGTATCCCTTGTTTTGTTGGAAAACTGTAAATATATTGTGATATATATTGTGTTATAGGGATGGTCGTGCCTTGACTTGTTTAAACTATATGTTTTTGGAAAACCATGATTTTAGATTACTAAATGGGTGTGGTTTGTTTGGTTATATGAGCATGCATTGTTGTGTTTTGTTGAAATGCAATAGGAACTGGGTTCCAAATTGTTTCAGGTACTTAAAGAGTGTCTAGCTCTATATCCAAGGGCATGAAATATCGCCTGCCATGTTTGGAAAAAGTGTCCGACTCTATATCCAAGGGCATGAGCCTTGCCGGCTTATCACTAAAGGGTGTGGATCCACCAGTTGTACCAGTACAATGCCATGGGAGCCTAAGGCTGCACCATGTGCCAGGGACGCAGTGTAATGCTGGTCGGCTTGGGGCTAAAGGGTGTGATGACACCGAATTGCTTGATCATGTGTGCGTGCATGTATGCACTGTACTGGAATTGTATTACGAAAATACTAAAATTGCATTTAACTGTGTATGTTTTGTGTATCATGATAACACTCATTTGCCACACACACCAATATAATCTGTATCTGCCTTACTGAGAGGTGTCTCACCCCTGCTGTACGTACATATTTTACAGGTCCTTTGAGTAACCAGAACTAGCGTCCTGGTGTTGGGAGCGTAGTGGTCGGTGTATTGCGAGAGCTACTTGGGTAAGTACTAGGATTGTATTGGGTTGTCATTTTGGGATGTTGACTGGCACCTGAGTTGTATTTTGTATTATGGATCCTAGTTTCTTTTGTATAGACTCTGGTATGGTACAGAATATGTATAGAAAGACATTTTTTCATTGTGTATATCCTGTGTGTATGTGAATGTGTATAGGGTATCTGGGAACCCCACAGCGTCGAACCCTCATTCATTGTGATGTGCTGTTGAATTTGTATGATACAAGGACAGGTTAGGTTACTAATTCACCCGCAGGTCCCATTACTTTGTTTATGGTGTGACAAATCAATTTTATTCCAAATATCCAAAACACAATATGATTTTTGCATATGAACATGTATATGTTAATATGTGTTCCAAAGATCAAAAACATAATATAATATTTTTCAGAAAATATCCCTCAATAATATATATATATAGTTATGAGCTCTTAAGATATTTAATTAAGTGGTTTGAAATATCGAAAATATCGAGTCTTTAAATGAATAAACACTTGAATAAAAAATATTCAACCATTGGCAAAATTTTTCTCAAGTAGTGATCTTTTCAAAACAATATATACACACACACACACACACACACACACAGATATATATATATATATATATATATATATATATATATATATATAAGTACACTTAAGATCAATCTCTCAAATAATATTCAATGATAAATTTTTTAGATGAAAAACTCTTTGAGAGTAAGTAGTAACAAATAGATCAATTTACCAAACCTTAATACCAAGTTGAATGCACAACAATCGCTAGAATGCCTTTTGAAAATCAATGTAGCCTTAACTCAAATTTGATGTATGTGCTTTGAAATCCCAAGTAAGAATTCAATAGTGTGTTCAATACTCTCCCAAGTTGTGCTAAACATTCAAGACACTCAATCTCATGCCAAAAGTTGAAACACTAAGGTTTGGAGGTTGATTATATAGGCAATCTCGGCCTTAGGATAAGCCCTGACCGTTGGATCAATTTGATCAAGTGTATAACCCCGCGTGTTCTCTCGCTAAACATCATATTTTTAAACTTCTCGTAGGTTCAGACGACTGAAGATTTGGGTTCAGATGTCTGATGTTCCTTAAAAAACTGAAAATTTTAGTCTAGACATAGGGTTAGATGACTGAACTAAGGGTTCAGTCTTTTGAAGTCCCTAGTTTAGATGACTGAACTTAAGGTTCATACGTCTGAAGGTGTTCTGCCTGTTCTGTGTTTCAAAATTAATTCTTCAGACTTTTGAACTAATTCTTTAGTCATTTAAGGAAATTTTTCAGACGTCTAAAGTAAAACTTCAATTATTTGAAGTTGCATCTTCAGACTTCTGAGGGTGATCCTCAGTCGTCTAGGTAGTCCAACTTCAGTTTTTTTTTTTTAAACTATTTGAGCTTTCTTACTTTAACCTCTTATAAAATATTTTTCAGGGTTTAAAAATTAGTTTTTTAAATCCATATTTAACCCTAGAAGGTTTTCATGAGATGTATGTATATATATTTTGAGCTTCTAGTTATATCATATAAAATATGCATATACATCAATTCTAAATACTCATTCCCATAATGATCTTGAACTTGATGCTTGCATAAGATGCTTGCATCTTCATTCTTCTACTCTTCTTAGTTCCATAGCTTGTGCCAGGTTGTATGTACATATATATATATATATATATATATATATATATATATATATATATGCTTTAATCCTCTTGGCTTCCATGACTTCATCACCTTCCATGCATGCTAAATATTGCTCCTTTTTCATAATCTCAATGCACAAATCAAATTCCAAGTGATTTGTCATTATCAAAACAGGATTGGACTCATAGAGTCAACACACCCTACTCTTGAAAATATAATACCCTAGTTTTTATTCCACAAAACACCAGTATATTCTCATAGAATACAAAATCTCAACTCAAATAAGCCTGCTAATTCTGAAAATACCCAAATAATCTACTTACCCTGAAATTGGAATAGTTCCCAAGTTGGCCTAACCAACAAATTACTCCAGCAGATTTGAAGAGAATAAAACAGTCTACTTATTTTATTACTAACCCTCACTTATGGCGGATAAATACTGTGGTTACATAACAGTTTCGGGAGATTACAAATATACTCATAAAAGAAAATTCTCTCCAAACCATGACACTACCTATCCTATATTCTAAATTACAATTACACATTTATTACTCTATACTAAAAAAAATAAAACTTGTCATTATTTGAACTTTACAAATCACTACTGTACCCCACTAAATAAGTGTGGGTATTTCTGTCTGATTTCCTCCTCAAGCTCCCAAGAAGTTTCTTCCACCGCATGAATCCTCCACAGGACTTTTATTAGTGATATTTTCTTACTATGCAATTCATGTTCCTTTCTATCTAAGATCTGTACTGGAGCTTCCTCATATGCTGAAGCATCACTGAATTCTAATTTTGCATAACTGATGACATGGGAAAGATCTGGGACATATTTTCTTAACATAAAAATATGAAATACGTCATGTATTTTGAATAGTGCTGGTGGTAGAGCTAACCGATAGGCAACTGACCCAACATTCTCAAGTATCTCAAACGGGTCAATAAACCTAGGGGTTAACTTACTCTGCTTACCAAACCTCATGACTCCCTTCAATGGTACTATTTTCAAAAATACATGGTCACCCACTTTAAATTCCAATTCATGATGGAGAGTATCTGCATAGCTTTTTAGCCGACTCTGAGCTGCATTGATTCTATCTTGAATAAGTCAGACTTTATCACACACCTGCTGCTCTATTTCTAGCCCCAAAACTCGCCTCTCACCTAACTCATTCCAGTATAAAGGAGAACAACACCTCCTACCATAAAGCGCCTCATAAGGTGTTATGTCGATGCTGGTCTGATAGCTATTATTGTAGGCAAATTCAACCAGTAGCAAATACTAGGTCCAGCTACCCCCGAAATCCAATACACATGCTCGCAGTATATCCTCAAGTACCTAGATCATTCTCTCTGTCTGACTATCTGTCTAAGGATGAAAAGCAGTGCTAAATGCTAACTGAGACCCCAAAGCCTCTTGCAAGCTCTTCCAAAATCATGATGTAAAGCGTGGGTCACGGTCCGAGACTATAGATACTGGCACTCCATAGGGGTCAAACAATCTCCTGAATGTAGATCTACTTTAATAGGTAAAAAGTGAGCTATTTTCATCAGCTGATCAACAACTACCAAGATGGCATTCTGACCATCCGGTGCTGGCGGTAGCCTAGTAACGAAATCCATGGATATGTGATCTCACTTCCACTCAGGGATGTATAGTGGCTGCAACTACCCTTTCGACCTCTGGTGCTCAGCCTTAACCTTTTGGCACATCAAGCACTGCTACACAAATTTGACAATCTCCCTCTTCATGCTACTCCACTAGAAATATTCTCATAGATCCCTATACATTTTAGTATTGCCAAGATGAACCGTGTATAGAAATCTATGAGCCTCTTCTAAAATCGTTTTCCTAATATCATCATCTGCAGGTACACACAATCTGGTGCGAAACCTTAGAGCCTTATCATCAGAAATGTTAAATTCCTCTTCCTGACCATCCGGTACTCTTGCTATTACCTCTGCTAATTTTAGGTCATCTTCCTAAGCGATTTTAATCCTTTTATATAATGTAAGCTGCACAACCAAACTGGCAATAAATGTCTGAGGATCACTCTCTGCAAACTCTATATCGATTCTCTCCAGATCCATCTAAATTGGATGCTGAACTTCCATAGATGCTAGTGCTTGTCCCACTGATTTCCTGCTTAAAACATTTGCTATCACGTTTGTTTTATCTGGGTGGTAACTGACAGTGTAGTCATAATCTTTAATAAGTTCCAACCATCTCCTTTGTCACATGTTCAACTCTTTTTAAGTGAAAAAGTACTTCAATTTTCTGTGATCAGAGAATATCTCGCATCTCTCACCATACAAGTAATGCCTCCAAATCTTTAGTGTGTGTACCACTGTAGCCAATTTCAGATCATGGATAGGGTAGTTCTTTTCATATTCTTGCAACTGTCCGGAGGCATAAGTTACAACCATACCATGTTGCATCAACACACAACCCAACCCTTTCAAAGATGAGTCACTGTAAATTACATAGCCATCACCGCCAAATGGAACCATCAGTACTGGTGCAATGACAAGCCACTATTTTAATTCCTAGAAGCTTTGCTCGCATTCATCATCCCATGAAAATTTGGCATTCTTCGTGGTCAGTCGAGTCAAAGGCTCTGATAGTCTTAAGAATCCCTCTACAAACTGACGGTAATATCCCACCAATCCCAAGAAACTCCTAATCTCTTGAACATTCCTTGGCCTTTCCCAATTTATCACTACCTCTATCTTACTGGGATCTATAGATATTCCATCACCAGATATAACATGCCCCAAAAATGTAACTTTTTCTAACCAGGATTCACATTTGCTAAACTTGGCATATAATTTCTTTTCCTTAAGCGTTTGAAGTACCAGCTATAAGTGTGCCTCATGCTCCTCAAAACTCCTCAAGTAAACTAGTATATCATCAATGAAAACCACAATGAACTGGTTTAGATATTAATGAAACACCCGATTCATTAAATTCATAAATATTGCTGGTGCATTAGTCAACTTGAACGACATCACCAAAAACTCGTAGTGCCCGTATCTGGTTCTGAAAACTGTTTTTGATGTCCTCTACCATAACCTTCACTTGATGATAGCCTGTGTTGGCCTTACAAGGCTTAAAATCTTGTTATCTTATTTTGATGCTAACAAACAAGTGAAATTTAATGTATTTGTGTGAGTAATGATATTTCAGGGCTTATATATGAGAAATCAAAGGTCAAAGTGTTCAAGAAGATCAAATGAAGCTTAAAAGAGTCCAAGAATGGATTTAAAGATGATATACTAAATCTTAAAGAATATGAAGATATGAATGAGTTGTTGAAAGCCAAGGAATACTAAAAGATCCAAAGAAAGGCAAAGTGATAAAGCTCAAAGAATATGAAAGCTTGAAGAAAAGATGGAAGCTTGAAGAAACAAAGCATGAAGACTTAATAAAGAGAAAAATTTTAGAAGTTTTCATGTAAGTACTTTAAATGTTTAAAATATCGTTTGCAATATTTTGAAGCTCTTAGGTTAACTTTTTGGAACTAAATACCTTTTAAAATATCTGTAAAATAATTTTATAAAGTCAAAAATTATTTTAAAAGGGTTAGAATCATTTTTGGAATAAAAAGCACCAAAAAGGGTTTTTCTGTTTGCTGTCAGTTTTTATATAGCCGTATTCAGGTGTATTTTTCACTATCAAAACTTCATTATTTTAAAAAATGATGAACATGAAAGTTGTAGGATTTTCTCTTAGTTTTCTTTTGACACCAAGAACACCTAATTTGAAGTTATACATAAAACGTTATGGCTAAAACACTAAAGTGGGGTTACTACTGTCAGTCAGCTGAACACTGTTCACAGAGGGACTTTAGATGACAGAACGGATGACTTCAGACAACTGAAGATTAAGTTCAGTCGACTGAAGATTTTCTAGATAGAATATATAGCAGGCAGTAGGAGTTCAGATGACTGAACTTGTAACTTCAGTCAACTGAACACTGTTAAACGGGCAAAAATTTTTTTTCTCATGTTTTAAAATATAGCCGTTTAAGCTCTAAACTTTCTAAAATTTTGGGAATCTCTCTAAGGAAACTTTTGCAACATGGAAACAAGTTTGAAAGCCTATAAATACATGGTTTTTCAAATCAAAACTCATCCAAGAATTGAAAAATCTGCTTGTAAAGCTGAAAGTACTCTTGTTCTTCCAAAAGCTCTCTTGCTCACTCATTGCAAATCTATTTTGCTGAGAAATTTTGAAGTGCTTGAAGTGCTAATTATTCCTCCTTTGAATTCCTACTTCTAATCCTCTTCTAAGCAAGATATTGGTGAATTCTACACTTGAGCTTCAGTGTATTTCATATTTGTATTTTACATTCAAAGTATATAGTGCTGAAATTGTACTAACTTGCTCTTTGAGAGAGTATACTTGTATGCAAATCTTATCTTGTGTTTCTTATAGATCTTTGACATTCCAAGGGTCGTTTTGATCATTGGCTAAGCAAGGGGACATTACTTAGAGAGGCGGACTCTAGCCTATGTAAGGAGTGATCGAACGAGGGAATATCGTTTGGAGAAGGCGGACTCTAGCCTTAACCAAGGAGTGTTGTAATCGGCGTTGTTTCACCTGTCAACAAAACTGAACTAGTGAATCCTTTGGTGGTTTGTCAAAGGCGAGGAGGTAGGCTGGGTATAAGCCGAACCTTGTAAAAATCTCTGTCTCATTCTCTCCTTCCCTTACTCTTTATTTTTAGCATATTTAAATTGTATGGATGGTTTTAAATTTGAAATTCATATAAACTACATATATTTGGAAAATCAAACAAACTTAAGGTTTAATTTTGATTTGGGTTGCAAAAACCGAAAGGGAGTACGTTGGTTACATCATATCTTGCGGAAACCTTACGGGAGTACGTTACTTGGTTAACATCCCAAAGATAAATTTACCAAGAGTTTATTTGAGTTCTAAATATTTGGAAAGAGTGATTTCATTCATTTTTGGCAAATATAAATTTTCAGGGTTTTACATCAGCAAATATAAATTTTCATTCATTATAGGGCTTGGTTCAAATTTGGAAAATATAAACAAACAACCATCTTAAGTTGTTATATTACCAAAATGCTGAATACTTTATATCTTGATTTGGTTGTTTGTTGTTTGACTTGTACTTGGAAAGTAAATTGATTGTTTGGTTTGAAGATTGTGTTTAATTGATTGGTTGTTTAATTAAGTTGTTGTGTGAATGGTGAAATTAAACAAATAACTTAAAGAATTGGTTAAGTGTTTAAAGAAGTTAAGGAATCTTAAAAGAAGTTAAAAGAAAGTTTTAAAACCCAATTCACCCCCCTTCAGCTATTCCTAATTTCAGCCTGATCTGAGGTCGATCTTAGAATAGACTCGTGTATCCTAAAGCTAATCAAATAAATCATCTATACGGGGTAGAGGATATATGTTCTTAATGGTTACTTTGTTTATCTCCCCTATAATCTATGCATATTCTCATAGACCCGTCTTTTTTCTTTATGAATAACATTGGTGCTCCCCAGGGCGATACGCTGGGTATGATAAACCTTTTATTCAATAGATCCTGTAACTGGTCCTTTAATTCCCCCAACTCAGCTGGAGCCATTCAGTAAGGAGCCCTAGAAATTGGCACTGTCCTTGGAGGTAAATCTTTAGAAAAATCTACCTCGCGATCGGGAGGCAACCTAGGTAGCTCTTCTGGAGAAACTTCTAGAAATTCCCTTACCACTGGTGTACTATCAAGTTTCTATTCATTTCCTAACACCTCCTTTATAAAAGCCATAATCCCCTGACATCCTTCTAGTAGAAGTCTTTTCAGTTGCATGGCTGACACTAACTGAGGCAGGGAACACACCTACAATCTCTTAAATTTAAATTCTTGCTTGCCCGGTGGTCTGAATATTACCTCTTTCAGATGGCAGTCAATACTAGCATAATTAGTTTCCAACTAGTCCATACCCAGTATTACATCAAATCCATGCATATCTAGCACAATCAAGTCAGCTAGTAACACCCTCCCTTGAATTTGTATTGGATAATCCCTAAGCACCCTACGACACTTCATCACTGATCCTAATGGTGTAGCTATTGATAATTCAACATCTAAGAACTAGGTCTCGTTTTCAGACAATTTAACATATGCCACGGACACAAAAGAATGGGTGACACCCGAATCAAATAAAACAATAACTTGATATGGTAAAATAGTAAAGGTACCTGTCACTACATCTGCGGCAGTCTCAGCGTCTCCCGACATCAAAGCATAAACTCTCGCCGAGGTAATATTCCTTGGCTGGCCTCCATGAGGCACCTAATAACCTCCCAGGTAGGGTCTAGGAGCTAGGATCTGTATCGGAGGTCCTAGGCATGCTCGTGCCATGTGGCCGAGTCTCCCATAATGATAAGAGACATCTCTCCTAGCCCAGGACTCTCCAAGATGTCGCCTCCCACACGTCTGACACGTAGGGTTGGTCTGCACACCCTGATTCTCACGAGGTCCTACCATCTACCTCTAACCTCCCCTATAACGGTCTCCTCTCTATGGGCCCCGACTGGAAAATTCCTGAAAACCTAGAGGCACAAACCTTTTTCTCTGACTCTGAGTTGCGATGCCTTTCTGCATGCCACTCTCAATAACCGCAGCCCTATCCACAACCTCTGTGAATGTCTAAGCCTGCAAAATGATAACCTACTCAAATATGTTCTATCTCAAACCTTCTTCAAACTTTATCATATTTTTCTCCTCGTCTGGTGCCAAATGTGGGACAAATCAAGAAAACTCAATAAATCAAGTTGCGTACTGTGATATTGTCAACTGCCCTTGAACTAAGTGCATGAACTCTGCTGCCTTTGCACTCCAAACGATAACAGGGAAATATCGCTCAAAGAACAGCTCCTTGAATCGACTCCACGTCACTGACACAGGATCCTGTCTCTGCTCCTCAATCATTCACCCTAATCTCCACCAGCATTTTGCCTCTTCTGTCAATTTGAGTATCACAAATACTACCTTATGTTCTTCTGTACATGGAAGCACTGCCAACGTCTCCTTAATATCCTAGACCCAATTTTCAACTATAATGGCGTCAGATCCTCCAGAAAAAGAAGGGGACTTCATCTGCATAAACTGCTCGATCGTGTAGCTACGCTCCCCTAAGCTCTTGGCCATCTCAGCCATCACCTGCTGGGTGATGCTGCGCAATACCGCATCAGTATCTCCACCTCCCATACTGGAAGGTCCTGCTCTATCACCCCCTGCATTCGTACCACTACTTCCAATGTCAATCTTGAAAAAGATAGAGAACACATTTTAAGGACCCTATCTCTCAAGTAGATCTAATTTATTTCATTCAACTGAAATCTCATATTCACTATTAACTATCGTCCCTGATCTAAATTCAAAATCCAATCATGTAACCTAGACACACGACTCGACAATAGTTTACTATAACTTTCTTGAAATCGTTACCCCAGGAAAGACATAGAAACCACCATAAAATTCATATACCCAAACCACAGAACAAAACCTCAAATCCTTTTTTATACTCTAGTATTACTTCCGCTGCACTCTAAATTCTATAGAACCTAGCAAACTTAGCCCTGATACCAAACTGTAACAACTTGATTTTTCATGCAATTTTTTTTTATAAATTAATTGTCATCACGGTCTAGATAGGACCTGTGGAATCTGAGACACAATAAACTACCTAAGCAGCGGAAAATAGAGTACTTATAACCATATAAATATATACAATACTAGAGTGTCAGAATATTTTCCAAAATATACATACACAACCATTCCCAAAATACCCTCATTTGGTCTTAGGGACTACTCAAAATGACTTCCCAAAATACTCACACTACGGACAAGGCAGTACTGTAGTCCCTCTTTTTATGAACTAGATCACCTAGAAAATGTTAAATCACTGGGATGAGACAATGCTTAGTAAGATGAAATATGTTATTGCTACTGTGTGGCAGGTGATTTTACATATTTGTAAAATCTGATTTAGAAATACCATAATTACTTAATTTGAGAAAACACGTATAGATAATGTATAGTATAGCTCACACCTATGTTACTTAACATAAATTGTTTATCTGAATTTTCTATTTATGATACTTCTAATATTCATAGGTATGTCTACGGTTTCTATAAATCTGGATATAAACATAATAACTAAGAAAATTTTCCTAAAAGGATAACTGAAAGTCATGATTTAACCCCTTATGACAGGGTTGTGTGGCCCACAGACAGGACCTACCACTGGCTACCCAACCATGATAGGTCAACTCAACTCCGAAAGCTAAATCAGCCTCCTCAACCCTAACTGGCAGGGGGGCTGTCCACAACATAGGCACGATCGACTGCTGATAATCCACATTCTATCTGAGTTTTGTGGTTACACTCTGAACTAAAAATAGCTATAGTACCATGCTCTGCTGACTAAATCTGGTCCATCAGGGTCTGATACTATATATGTAACTGATATATCTATATTACTGTTTTACCATGACTTTGAAATAACCATAACACTAAAAAATTGATCTGAATAAATCTGAAAGTCTAAATAACTGATTGAATATTTAGTATCTATATAACTAAATATCTATTTAAATATCTGAGTATCTGGGTGTTATGGTTCTGCAATCATGGTATTCTGAAATTGCTGAAAATATATGTTCCTGTACATATATGGTAAATCATGTTTTTGAATATACTGTATAATTTCTATCTGTATGTATACTAAAAATTCATCATTCTATAAAAAATATATATCTCGTGATATTTTCTGCTAATATACTGTAAAACATAGTATTTGTAACTGCATAAATACTGTGCTAAACTATTATGAGCTCATGCCACACAATTTAAATAATTAGATTCACATGCTCTAAAATTTGTATTTTCTACTATACAAATATTTTATGGTCTAAAAAATAATAATCTAGTAAAATATGAAATTTCTGCTGATAATCATACTAAAATTCCTAGCATAGCATATTTACTTACCTGACTCTTTGAACACTAACTGTTATTTATGCTCTCACGTGTGCAACATTTATCATTCCAACATCATGAGATAATAGACATATGATTCCCCAATCAAAAAACTGAATCCATCTAAATAATTATCACATACATATTTTTCTAAATCCACATATGCACAATTTCTAGACTGTACACCATGCATCATTTTACCTGAATTCTTGAAATATCACCCTCTAGGGTTCTCACTCTTACTTGCAAGGTCCCAAAACACTCTACTCCTGAAAATATAATACCCTAGTTTTTATTTCACAAAACACCAGTATATTCTCATAGAATATAAAATCTCAACTCAGATAAGCATGCTGATTCTTAAAATACCCAAATAATTTACTTACCCTAAAATTGGGATAGTGCCCAAGTCGGCTTAACCAACAAATTACTCTAGCAGATTTGAAGAAAATCTTCCCAAGAGTAACGTGGTAGCTTTCGATCGTCGAACCAGTGAAGAACCAGGCCAAAAAGCTAAAGAGAAGGTAAAGGGGACAAAGTTAGGGAGAGAGGGTTGCATGCAATTTTTTACGCTAAAAATTTGAATTTGGCATACTTAAACACCTGCCTTCATTGATGAGACACGTCACTTCGTCGATGAAGCAAAGAAGGGAGTTCGTCGATGAACTCACAACCTTCGTTGACAAATTTCAGGCCCTGTAAATCCCTTCTCGATAATCTTTGGTCAACGAGACACGTGGCGTGCAACAAATCCAATAGGGAGTTCATCGACAAAGCTAGAGGGTTCATCAACGAACCCTGATTTTTCCCCCTTTTAAAATTTCCTTTTCCTCTTTTCTTTTATTAGTTAATACTATAATTTTTTGGGTCTCTACAACCATCACTGATACTATTAGTGATGATTTTGTGATCATTAGTGACGGTTTAGAATTTGTCACTATATCTGCCGTTACTAATACTTATTAGTGACGAATTTTAAAATTCATCACTAATAATTGAGTATTAGTCATAAATTAGAACCGTCACTAAAAACCTAAGACCATCACTATAAGTTTTACATTGACTCGGCTCAAAATCGTCACTAAAGTCATAGTATTAGTGACGGTTTTAAATTTGTCACTAATAGTATATTATTAGTGACTGTTTTAAAATCGTCACTATTGCTCATAGGAAGCTATTAGTGAAGATTTTAAAATCATCACTAATAATTAGGCTTTAGTGACGTTTTTAAAATTCGTCACTAGTATTATACTATTAGTGACGGTTTTGAAACCTTCACTAATACTTAAAAAATGGGCAATTATTAGTGACGGTTTTGAAACCATCACTAATTAAAAGGCTTTGGTGACGCTTTTGATATTCGTCACTAATACTCTACTATCAGTGACGGTTTTGAAACCTTCACTAATAGTTAAAAAATGGACAATTATTAGTGACGATTTTAAAACCGTCACTAACAATTTAAAATTTTAAAAAAATTAATCATTAATCTCTGTAAAAATCTGTAATTACATTTTCGCATACATAACATTAAACTAGAATTGCTAAAAAATTCATAAATTATTCAAAATTCAAATTCAAATTTAAATTCAAATTCAAATACAAATACATTATACAAATTCTATCTGTTCATATAATATATATATATATATATACATATATATATATATATATATATATAAAATCAAAAGCTCCATCCGACTATAGTGCATGACATCGTGCTGATGTTGTGACAGTCACAAATCCTACAAATTCAAAATTATAAAAAAAAAAATTAGTATACGATTTTTGAACATATATGTATACGTACTATAAGTATATATGATTTGATAACAAAATAATCAGACATTCAGACATAATTAAGAAAATGATTCAATTTTAAATAGCTAAGTTTTATCAGTTTAAAAAAATTTTGGCAGCATTTCGCCTGTAAATAGGACATTTTTCATAGAGATATGCTCCAAACCTAGGTGTTTATAGTAAACAATTCACAATAATCCAACCAGTAATGAATTTAATGATTGCACAAGAGTTTCATATAATAAGCATTAAATAATGTAATGTATTCATGCATCCCACAAACAATCTATATTAGAATAATGCAAATGAGTCCATGTTTGATAGAATTTTCACTTAACATATGCAAAAGTAAATTTAGAGATGTTCAAAATTCATTTGAACTTCACTCATCCTTTCAAAAATGTTTTAACATTCAACACGCTATAATCATTCTCACAAATATGGTATATGACTTTGATTATTTTGGAAAAAATTTAACAAATTTTCGACAGCATGCTGTCTGTAAATAGACCATTTCTCAAATATGCAAGTTACAAAACCATGCAATTCACAAGATTTTTGCATCTAAAAGATTCTCAATGTGCTCAATACAACTGCAAAATAGATTATCTATAAATTTAGGGATTTTGCTAGATCACATCATGCACATAGACAAACTTCTCAAACCCTATTGCATTAACCTATCCAGTGTAAGAAATCTACCCACTTTTAGCACCTATATAAGGAGCTCAAGGTTTTGATGTTAGATAAGCACAAGGAAATTTTGTGTGTTGTGCGCAAGAAAAAATGTTGAGTATGCGAACAATAAAAATTGTGTATGTTTTATGTACAAGAAAGAATTGTAAGTGTGTGTTGTGTGTTGGCAACATGGAATAAAGTGTTTTGTAAGTGAGAATGCTGAGTTTTATCTTGTAGTTGTGAGGTACATTAGTGTGTGAGCATATTTATTGTCTTGTCTAAGTGTTTCAATGTATGTCCAAGTGTAAGGTCTTGGGCACGTATTTTCATCTTGTAAAGATGATGGATTTTCTTGCTATATCAAAGCTTATGTATGCATATATTGAATTGTTATTGTGTGAAATAGATGACACCATATGTTGTTGTATAGTTTTGAATTGTGGAATTTAAGCAAGTATGGATTGTGTCCCCCCTTGGGTGAAGGCCCTAAATCTCCAAAGGGTATTTCCATGTTAAGTAGTGGTTGGAAAAGATGGAATGTGGCACTTGTTGGTATTTTTGCATTAAGCAGTGGTTGGCCAAGCTGGAATTCGGAACTTTTTTGAGATAAAATATACGCTTAGTTAGGATATACTACTATGTTAGAAAAGAATGTATAAATGCAATCTAATTGGATGTTTTGCAATGGTTACTTTAGATGAACAAATTGCCTAAAATAAAGAGTGTGTTCATGCATATTGCTTTGAATAAAGAGTGTTTTCATGCACCTCATGATCATGCATACATGTACGAAATCATGTGTTAAGTATTGAAATCCTTATTTGAGAAAGGGCAAGTTAAGAATGTCTATTGAGGTTGTGGTTGCTCACCCTAGTCCTTAATGTATTATAGATTGGCAAGAAGACAATAATCATACTAAGTGTGTGTTTAGTTTTGACAAATAGCAAGAGGTGTTGGGTTCTAGTTTTATTGCTCGTGTTTATTTTGTAGGGTTTAAAATTTCTATGTTATCGTGTTTTATCTCTTCACACGCTATCGCACTACATACGTGGGGGGAGTGTTAAAGTTTCAATACATTGTTGGCCACAACCAAATAACTTAAACTTCTAGGTAACTCACTATGATCATCTGAGCATATGGTAGATGACTTTGATTATTTCGGGAAAAACTCAACAAATTTTCGGCAGCATGCCGTCTGTAAATAGAACATTTCCCAAACTTGCAAGTCACAAAAGCATACAATTCATCAAATTTTTGCATCATACAAAAGTCATTTAGATTAAGACATGCAACAACTTAAAAGTATCTACTAGCCGATAATACACATCATTGTATCAGCCATGTAGGTGGCATTCTAATCAAGCATGCAGTCGTAATGTCCACTACCAGCATGCAGTTCATAAGATATATTACTTTAGTCATGTAGTACAGAAATTAAATCATACATAAAACTGAAGCAATAAGCAACACTTTTTAGGGGATCTTCTTACCCTTCTGCTAATTAGTTTTATACCTCGGTTCACCACATTCTGGGCACTCATTCGCATTTTCATGTTCACCATAAAAGAGTGCACAATCATACCTTCACGCATATATTGGAGTGTAACCGAGACCCAATTCATGCATGAATGTCTTTGCTTCATAAAAGGACTTTGAAAGTGTTTCACAATCAAGTAGTGCTGCCTTAGTGAGGCTTTAATGCATGTTGAATGCACTCTAGGATAACCTATGCATTGTCCTTGCATGAAGCAACTTTATCAGGAACTCTAATTTTGAGAACTTTGTACAATTTGGATATAGGGGCACCCGTGCATCCCATACAAGATTAGTAAATGGTTTATCGAGTCGATTTAATGTACTAGGATCGCAAGGTACGGTACCTACTAAGGTAGATTCATCACCAGTATGGGACATACTGATATCGTCTGTGTCCACTACATTCCCCCTTTGCAAGGCACCTAACATTTCGATTACCCCTTCCAAACTCATCATCATCATCACTCTGAACTACATAATCTTCACCGTGGAACACCCATTTTATGTACCTTTTCTCAATTCCAAAGTCTAATAAATGTGTATGAACCAAATCAATGTGTTTGAATGTTATGTTTTGGCATTTCTTGCAAAGAAACCATATTCTACTGGCACCATCTGCACGAGGACGTGCGAACTCTATGAAATTATGTACACCTTTCACGTATTCTGAAAAAAACCTACTCGGAACCTTCATCCAACTCTAATCCATGTTCATTAATTGCCCTATAACATGTTCAAGTAAATGGTGTTGATTACATTGTCAGAATGTTTATGACACATGCATCATGAATCATAAAATCAACCACATTCCCTCTAAAGGGTACGAATCCTATCCCATTCAAGAATGTTGCATTTACATTGCAATCAATAGCTCAAATTCCTTCGTTGTAGTCATTATAAATTTCGGCAACATATTCCCATGGCTCTCTAAGTACACGAGATGGGGGAAGTGAACATGTTGTTAGTTATCCATCACTAACAAATTGTAACTACACCTCACTATGCACCCAAAGAACACAAGTGGAGACGTGCTCAAAATAATGACAATGAACAACGTGTGAATGATGACAATAATGTAAATACAACTTGGTAAACTGTCCATATTGGACAATTCAAGAATGTTTGAAATAAAAACATCACTAATTGTAAATGAAACAAATAATCAACATGTTCAATTGATTATTAATCTACATAGTATGACTTATAATCAATTGAATTTTAACAATTGATTTGTCTCATATGTATGATGAGGCATGAATGTATAGTAACCATTCTTGAACGGGTCTAAACTTCAATGAACACATGAAATGGAAGTAATTAATTTGGAATTTTACTTCATATGACATTTAATTCTTGGCCTTTCACAGGTCTTTTATACACTGTTGTTCTAAAGATTTTCTATCCGTGCACAATCTCAAACGTTTGTGTTTCCCACCAGACCAAGAAAACACATTATAGGCATGTATAAAATTTAATAATTTAGTATGTGTGGGTTTTGTTTGCATAAGTAGCCCGTGATAGGTAGGATTTCCTTATATTGTGCATGGTTTCAATTGGAAAATTCAACTTGATTTACTTGTAAGGTTAAGTTCTGTGAGTGTAGAACATGGTTTGGGAAGTGAGCCCTCAACAAAATGGGATGTGTATAGTTTTGGGATGGAGTTGTTTAATGGAGTCACCGCAAGATCGCATGGATATAAAAAATGTGATCCATGAGTTGCACTTGGTCATGGAAGTCCTTCTAATAACATTATTACATAGTACTTATTATATAAGGATGAAGTTTAATATTCGTTCAACTTTCACTCATCCTTTCAAAAATATTTTAACATTCATTTTATCATAATTATCTTTGTACATGGTTTTATTTTGAGAAAATTTTAACGAAATTTTGGTAGCATGCTGCTTATAAATTAGACATTTTTCCATAAAACATGTACCTGAAACCTGGTTGTTTTCAGCAAATAAATCATTTTAAGTATGCAACAACCTAAATTCACTACCACCATGCAGTTCACAATATACTGTATTAGTCATGCAGTTGGCGTTTAACACAAGCATGTAGTCTAGTAGTTCAATCTAAAATCAGTTTCAAGGATATGGATTGTAATATATCCACCGAATAATCCACTGCAAATTATCTAACCCAATCGACTTTACCAAGCCTTCCTTATATGTCCAAATATCTTGAATTTGAATTTGGATAAAATATAATATAAATTATCTCTATGCTCAAAAAGTCTCACAGAATTATTTTTTATAACTCCATACATTCAAACTCAAAATTGAAATTCCATATCCTCGAACGCAAAATTTGTATCTTTTCCATACCCACAAAACTTATTTTCACAAAGTACTTCCCCACGAGATACACCAGCTAAGAGCTAAATTAAATGCTAAAAGAACTACTTAGCAGTGATTCATCATTACCTTCCCAAAATGTCTGGTGTAAAACTCCAAATTTTATTTATCAAAAATAACAAAATATGTACAACTTTGATGTGTATCTCACGATTCTGTTGGAGAATGTTCAGAGCTATTCAAATTTTCATGCTTTTGAATGACTTCAGATTTTGACAACTAAAGATGCATGCTAATGAACAGATAAGACCTTAAATCTACAATAAAAGTTTTAAGATGTTTTTATATATGCTTGTTTAGGGTTTAAGAACCCACAATATGTAAATTTATTGTGTATTTGCATTAATAACATTGACACGCACTTATTGATGAGATTGTTCTTTTGCCACTAAATGGATATGCTTCCTGCATAATTTGCAATAATTATCATGAGCAAAAAAAAAAAAAAAAAAACGTAATCTTGGGTTGCTTCAAGCATATGTTTTTTGGGATAATGGCAAGCGACATTGTCACAGTACAGTAACTTTTGAAGGCAATATACTTAGGAAAAATAAGTAGTTACGCCCCATTATTTCACCCATTAATGTCTGATCACATGAATCCATATCATTATCATACCACTGATATCCTACAAACAACTAAAAAAAGCATACAATTCTTCCACAGAAGATTTGAAATTCATTTATTAGAAATTATCTCTTAATACTACTTAAATTCATACAAGTGAAAAATATTATTAAATGTGTATCCCAATAATATAAATCTCAATACATTTCAATAGATTAAAACATCAACATAAATTTTATTGATAGATTATAATTCCTTCATGAACTATTCCTTGTAAATATTTTTCCTTGTTATCTTTAGGGAATCAAAATCAAAATCTGTTGATATGTGGTAACTTTTTCTATGAAAAGAAAAATATATAGTTTCTTTGAGTGCAGTTGAATTGGGACATAGAAATTTAAACATGTCCTTTTAGTGGGGAAAAATGCAGCCCAAGCTTAAAATTCAAAGCTTGAAATTTACTTCCAAAACACAACAATACAACTTCAGATTACATGACAGTTAAGGAAATTTTATCCATTATGATGTAGCTAATAGAACTGAAGCATTTTCAGCTCTCCATAAATGATAACTGTGTCCTTGAACACAACTACTCCATCTTGGATTTTACACAATATAATGCAGTGTATAAAATAATAATAATAATAATAATAATAATAACAAAAACAACAACATCAACATCAATAACAACGTTCTTATATGTCAGCACTTCCTCACCGTGTCAACAGCTATTAGAATTAAATTTAGAAAAAAAAAAAAAAAAATGAAATACAAGACATAGGAGGGGATGTTAAATTTTTCACATGCTAAACAAGTTACACAGCAGAGAAAGAAACATGTGCATATATTACAAGATCCAACAAACGTCACAAAACTAAACCCCATCCCCAACCCCCTTCTCTCTTTTTTATTTTTTATTTTTAGTTCTTAATTTTAACCTCCTGCAACCCAAAACAAGGTTTAAGGGTTGTGTTAATTTAGGGCAACTGAATTATTGGGATGGGGGTGGGGGTGGGGGTTGGAAGAAGGTCTTATCAATTATTATGTGGTCATTCACATGCCTTCAAGGTTTAAGGGTGGTTTTGACTAGTGTTTCCTAGGATTGGCTGGCATGGGTAGAAAACCATACCACTATGATAATTTGTATTGCATTATTTTATTTTTTTTTGGGTATGAACTAATAGTACCTAGCCTACCAACTCTATAACCCTTTTTTCTAATTTAAATATCTAAAACCCTAAAATTTATATGTCAAAGCATTTCTATGGAAACAAAAGTACTGCCTTTTTTCTAATTTAACTAGTAGCCTTTGAATGAGTAAATTAGATAAACCAGATTGCCTTGTCATAAGCAGTAAATTGGTTGATAGCATTGTCACAGTCAAAACTCTTCACTTCCCATTTATTCAGGTTAGACTTTCCAAGTGGAGCACTAAGAAAATTTAGCTCAAGTGTTACTGGCACATGGGCATGTAATTTTGATTTTCAACATATGCAACTTCAACTCACTACTGAACAGAACATGTCAACCAAAGATATGCTGGATTTAATCGCATGCATTTATGAAATTCTCCATAGAAGGTATTTTTAACGTCTGTTCAATTTATTTCTCACCCTCCCACCATTGAAAATATTGAAAGTCAAGGTATTATCTCAAGAGGGGGTGAATTGGGTTTATAAAAAAAAATCTTTTAAGTGTTTTTCTAAATTTTCAACCTTTTGAAAACTTAAACATACAAGAATGGAATATTGTTAAATCAATCACAATCCAAATACCAAACAAATACCAATCAAAAACCAAATAATAAATGATTACCCAATCACATAATCACTTGACCAAATTGTGAAAGCTTGCAGCACTTCCTTATTTCGGCGTTTGCCAATTTTCAGTTTGTAGCCCTATATGAATATTTTTTAAGCACTCCTTTTAATCAAGATTTCTACAAGCAGTTAATCAACATACTCCCTTTTTAAGGTTTCCGCAAAATATTAACCAACGCACTTTCTTAGATTAAAAGGTCTTCTTAATCTTAGATTTTCAGCAAACCTGCAATTTAAAACACAATTTGTATATGTTGAAATTTAAATAGAAAAGGGTAGAGAGTGAGATTGAGATTTTTTACAAGGTTCGGTTTATCCCCAGCCTACGTCCTCGCCTTATGCAAGACTACCTAAGAATTCCACTATCTCATTCCTTTTCAGGAGGAACAAACCGATTACAACCCTCCTTTAGGGTGGAGCTGTAACAACCCAGAAAATTTTGACTATTTTAAATAATAAGAAAGATAATAAAAAGAAAAATGAAAAATAGGAAAAAAGGGAAAAGAAATTGAAAAAGGGAAATAAGAAGGCACTCATCGACGAGCTAGATTTTCTCATCGACGAGCAACCAACAGAGCCTCGTCGTCGAGTATGCTTATCTCGTTGACTAGGGTTTACCGAGAGAGGTTCTCAAATTCTGAATTTCATCGATGAGATCACAAACTCGTATATGAGTGGTGTTCTTGGGATCATCGACAAGTCCAAACATCTCGTTGATGAGGCCACGTGGCAAGTTGCTTATAAATAGGGAGAAATCAGTTTTTAGCGGAGGAAATTTGATTTTCTTCACTTTCTCTCTCTAAGCCACGGCTCCTCTACCTTCTCTCTTCGATTTTGGGCTAGATTTAGCTCGGTTTGACAATCAGAAGCTATCATGAGACTCCTGAGAAGATTCTCTGCAATATAGGAGGAGCGGATTTTCGATTTGAGAAGCATGGGAAACATCCCAAAATCAGGGGGCATTTATATTAGGAGGTAAACATTGGCAGTGGTATGAGGAGGTTGTTTACCTATTTACCATGAACGGAGTGTTTGTTTTGTAACCTATGTGGTTTGATTAGTCATCTGTGGACCAATCCTGTATGGACATATACGTTGTGTGGTTGTTTAGTCCTGTGTGAACCAGTCCTGTGTGGACATGTATGTTGTAAATGACAGTTCTGTGTGTTAAAGTCCCGTGTGGACGATTACATGATGTGTGGATGTAGACCCTATGTGGGTATGATTGAAGAGTATATGATTATCCTGTGTGGATTGATTGTGAAATGCATATATGTGTGGGGTTCTGTGAAACGAATGTTGTTGGCTATGTGTGACTTTAATTAATTAAGTATTTTGGGTAAAGTAGATTACTCTACACAAGGGCTCGCAAAAGAAGGCGAGTACTCTGGAAATTATTTGTGGATACCAAAGTAGAGGGAAGCCACTTGTATGGGCGGGTGACCTTCCCTATTCTCGGTGACTTTACCTAGATACATAACCCGAGGGCTTACTGGAGAAGGTGAATGCCCTAGTGTTACCACTAGAGCATAGGGAATCTATTTGTATGGGCGGGTAGGCTTTCCTATTCTCGAGAATTATCAATAAAATATTTATGTATGTGGTCATGTGATTGGATGACAAAGATGTTGACCATGGTGTGATTATGAGTGTGATATCTTGGCTACTAATGGATCATGAAAGTGTTCGTATGGATATTTTAATTATATATTAAACACTTCAGTCACACACTATTATAAATTATTTCTTCCTTACTAAGAAGTGTCTCACCCCGTTGTAGATTAAATCTTTTCAGGTTATTCAGATGATCGAGCTTAGATAGCTCCAAGGCGGGGTAGTTTTGTGAGTGGTACCAGAATGATTATGTTTTTAGTTTTTATGTTTAATATATTTTAATCAGGTTTTGTAATATGAAGAAAGAGGTTGTAATTATTATGGATCTATGTGTGTAAATATAGAACTATGGTATATTTTGTTAAGGTTATTTTAATATTTTCAGCTGTGTAAATAGTATCAAAGACACGTGTTGGTCTCATAACACTTCGGGCCCCACGTGGCGGGTCCAGCCGTTATAGGAGCCCCCTCTCCAAGCGATACCCCACACTTGGTTACAATGATCCAATTACCTGAACCATTAAAGAAACAAGAAACAAGAAACAAATTTCTTTTGTACAAAGAATGCTCTCAGATAGAGCTAGTTAGTACAATTGAAAGAGTTATACACTTCAATAACAAATATCAAAAGAAATAGTATTGAAGCTCAATAAAATTATCGTTGGAATACTTTTCTAGATGGAAATTAGCAATTCAGATTGTAGAACTTAGAGAAGAATGATTAGCCCTTCATAATTTCAGTAATTCTCAGTTTGCAAGAGTGTGCAAGAGATAACTTTGAGAGAGCAAGAGTGTTTTTAGCTTAAGAGCAAATTTTCAATTGCTTGATGTGAGTTTGATTTGTAAAAACATATATTTATAGGCACATAAAGGTTAATTCGTGTTGCCCGAGTTTACTTGGAGTATTTTCCAAGTTTTTACAAAATTTGGGGCTCAAGAAACTTAATTTTGAATTTTAAAACTTTTAAAAAATATAGTCGTTAACAGAGTTTAGGCGCCTGAAGATTCGGGGTCAGTTCCCTGAAGTTCTTTAAAACTCAAATTTTTGAACTGAAAACATGGTTAGGCGCCTGAGGTGACAAGGGTCAGTCGCCTGAGGGTACACTCCCTCTTCAGAAATTCATCAGAAAATTCTTCAGTGACATGAACTTATTCTTCAGTCACCTAAGAAAATTCTTCAGGCACCTGAACTTACACTTAGTCGCCTGAACAGATAAAATTTCTATTTTTCACAATATTTTTCAAAAACCCTTGCCTCTCTTGCTTTGTTACATTATAGAAACATTTTTCAGAGTTTTAAAATAAGGTCTCTAAATCCAAGACAATCCCTAAAGAGCTTCAAAACATTTCCACATGATATTCACTATGAAGTACTTACATAGTTTATTCTAAAGCCTTAAAAACTCTAAGCTTGAAGTCTTCAAGGTGTCTTTGATTTGAATCCTTTTAGACTTTGAACTTGAGTCAACTTTAGGTTTCCAAATGCTTTGAATCATTTTGGTCCACTCTAACTTCCTTTGGATCACTTTGAGAATGAGTGTGGCTTTGTGGTCCTTGGTGATCTTTGAACTTGCATTTCCTTTGATATTTTGAACTTTGTCATTTAAGCATTCCCGAAATATCATCACTTAACAACACATGTTAAATCAACCTTCATTTGTTATCATCAAAATGAGATTTGAAAGCCATGTTAGGCCAACAATCTCCCCTTTTTTATGATGACAAATAAGAAACAAAAATGAGAGATCCTTTGAAAAAGGTTCCCCCTTACAGTAAGCATACTTTTAAATAAATATGAAAAATGATGATTTCAAGTTTGAGTAAGTTCAAAAATAAGGCATAATTGAGTATATTTCATCATAGCTCATGTCATGTACATATTTGCATTATATTCTTGTTCTTCTTAGTATTGTCTTGTTCTTCTTATGTTCCTATTTGTATTTGTACTTTTACTCCCCCTTGTTATATGCCAAGATTTTATATGCTTTATATATATTTTCCATATTCATGTTTGCTCATGTTTGCTCAAAATTTCCCTCGCTTTCACATCATTCAAAAAGAATTGAGGGGCATAGACATAAAGTGGTTTAACACAATAAAAGTATAGTCATAGTCATATTACACAAAAGTATAAAGAGTGGAATTACAAGCCAAATTTCAAACAAAAACAAACAAGACATCATAAAACATAGCTAATACATAGAAAGTTCTTAATGCATCACAAAATGACAAACTAAATCAGTTATCACCATCATCATCTTCCTCATCAACTTCTTCTTCATCTCCTTCCTCTACATCACCTTCTTCACTGCCTTCCTCTGATTTTTCATCATCACTTCGAGGAGCAGAACTAGTGTCCATAGGATCAACACCGTGGGATAAGCTAGCCTGATACTTCTCAATACGAGTGAGGCACTAATCAAGTGAGGACTGGGTAGTTTGAAGGGAAGATACATCCTCCCAAAGGGATTGAAGTACTAATCTCATGTCTCTACTAAAGGTGGAGAATTCATGATGAAAGGGAATGAACCAAGAAGGTGTATCAGCATGAGGTCCTTGGTCTTGAGCCGAAGGAGGAGGAGGAGGAGGAGGTATAGTTATTAGGGCTCTTTGAGGTTTACCTCCCCTCAAGAACCAACCCTGATCATGCTTTTCATGGCCCATTTGTTTGAGGGTGGTGGAGGTGAAGAGTTCATATCGGGTATGTTTTATGAGCAATTCAGAAGGCGGGGTTATATCAAGCTAAGCAAAAATAAGATTCAACACACCTCCATAAGGAAGAGTGACACGAGTGGCTTCCAACTTGGCCCACATCCATTTCAAGATAAGGCTAGAAAGATCAAGCTTCTTCCCCTTTAGTAAACACCATAAAACAAAGCAATCGACATAAGAAAGAAGATCATAAGAGCCAACCTTAGGCAAGATGTTGTTGGAGATGATTTTGTAAAGTATTTGAGTTTAGAGGTTCAATTGTTTGTACATAGGTGGATGGCCAAAGTATATGGGTTCGTTTACCATAATTAGAGGCAGAAACTCCTCAGGTGTGAAGCCTTGCTTTACAATCCAAGATTAAGCAAAGGTGGGACATTCGAATTCACCTGGGGTGTTATACAAAATGGGAGTTAGGATTTGAGGAGTCAAAACTATTTTCTTACCTTTAACCTCGGTGGTTAGAACATTCTCACCATGAATCATATTGGCATAAAAAATTTTGACAAGGTTGGGGTACATTCCTTTGGCTTGAAAAACAACAAAATTTTTCCAACCAATATTCCTAAACATAGGTAGTATTTCAGGAAATTCAAAATGGAAAAAGGTGGTGTCGATCACCATATCAAAGATTGGGTTCGTAGAATGGAGAGTAGAACAATGTCGGAACTTAGATTGGGGAGTGACTAACCATTGCTCGATGTTGTTATCGTCCCTTTCGAAAGAAAAGCCTCGGTTCGCTAGGTCTTAGTGCGAGGCATCGTTGTATTCTTAGATAATGGAACCCCAGAATCCAAGAGAAAGAGTGTAGGAGAAGGAGATTAGGGTTGTGATTCGAGGGATTTTAAGTGAGGGAGTAAGGAAGACCAAAGGTTGGAGCTTCGGGTGAGTGATGGAGCAGGAGTCAGTAGCCTGAAGTTAGGGTTTTCGTGTGTTAAATATATAAATCTTGCAACTTTAGATGCCTAAAGATTATGTTTGGTCGCCTGAAGATTTACAGAACTTAATTCTCATCAGGCAGTAGCACCTCAGTTGCCTAAGGTCTGCTATCGCAGGTGCCTCAACCTTCAATATACAGTGCTCAGTCGCCTGAGCTTCCCAGCTTAGTTGCCTAAAGTTCCTAATTTCTTGGTTTTCTCATTTTGCTCAATATGAAACCTACCTAAATCACTTATCTGCTATGTAACAACCCAAGTTCTCTTCTAATGGATATAAATCTTTCTCCAGGAAGAGGTTTTGTAAAGATATCTGCCCATTAGTCATTTTTGTTTATAAATTTAAGTATAATGTCTTCTTTTTGAACATGATCTCTAAAAAGTGGTGTCTTATGTCAATGTGTTTTGTTCTTGAGTGTGATACAGGATTTTTAGAGATATTTATAATATTGGTGTTATCACACTTAATTGGAATGGTGGAATATTCTAAATTGTAGTCCTTTAATTGTCATTTCATATACGAGGTTTGTGCACAACAACTCCTAACTGCTATATACTCAGCTTCAGTTGTGGATAAAGTTACAGAATTTTGTTTCTTAGAAAACCAAGACACTAGAGATCATCCTAAAAAATGACAAGTCTCACTTGTACTTTTTCTATCTATTTAACACCCTGCATAATCGGCATCCGAATAGCTAATCATTTCGAATCTGGTGTCCTTAGGATACCAAAGTCCTAAATTGATTGTTCCTATCAAGTACCTTAGGATTCTCTTTACGGCTATTTGATGTGATTCTTTAGGTGCTGATTGAAAATGTGCACACATGCAAACAGTAAACATTATATCGGGCCTACTAGATGTTAAATATAACAAACTTCCTAGCATGCCTCTATAATATTTCATATCTACCGGTTTCCTTTTTTCATCTTTATCAAGACTTATTGAAGTACTCATGGGAGTACCTATGGGTTTACTACTTTCTATATTGAATTTCTTAAGCATATCTTTGATGTATTTGGATTGACTTATAAAAGTTACAGTCTTTGCTTTGTTTAATTTGTAATCCTAAGGAGTAGTTCAATTCTCCCATCATGCTCATTTCAAATTCTTCTTGCGTATATTTAGCAAATTCTTTACATAGATTATCATTTGTTGCATAAAAAATAATATCATCTACATAAATTTGGATTATGAGCATATCATCTTTCTTAGATTTAATAAACAAAGTACTATCAACCTTACCTCTAGAAAACCCTTATTTTAATAGGAATCCACTATGTCTTTCATACCAAGCCCTAGGGGCTTGTTTCAACCCATATAGCGCTTTAGTTAGTTTGTGCACATATTCAGGTTTTTGTATTTCTTCAAAGCCTAGTGGTTGTTCTATATATATACCACTTCAATAATTTAACCATTTAAAAATGTGCTCTTTACATCCATTTGTTACAATTTATATTCCTTATGAGATGCATAAGCTAAGAGCATCCTAATTGCTCCTGAAATTAGGAATAGCTTCCCAAGAGGGGGGGTGAATTGGAATTTTTTATATCTTGATGATTTTTAAACCTTTTTTTTAAGATACTAAAGAAAGGACAACAGATAATTTATAATCACACTTTAGAATACTTGTAATTTAAATGAACAAGACAATTAATAAAGCTAAAATAATTCAATCACTCAATCAAGGATAATTTTGCTTTTGTTGATTTCCCTGTGAATATTTATCAACTTCTTTGAATAAGCTTTTAGTATGTGCTTCTCTTGATTAAGATTTCCGCAGATTAACCAACGTACTCCCTTTTGGATTTCCGCAAATGGTTAATCGAAACATACTTTCTAAATACCAAAAGTCTTTGTTTCTTTCTCTTTGAAACTTGTGACCTGCACTTTTAAATCATACAACACAACAAGTATAGTATATAAAATAGAGAGAAAGACACAAGATTTTTTATGAGGTTTGGCTTTAACACAGCCTACGTCTTCACCCTTGGCAAAATACCAAAGGTTTCCACTATAGCAGTTCCGTTACCGGGTGGAACAACGCTTGTTTTCAACCACTCCTTTGGTCAAAGCTAGAGCCCGCCTTCTCCAAACAATATGCCCTTGTTTGGTCAACATTCCAACAGCCTATAATCATCCAAATCTACAAGAGAAATATCAAAATCTGGTGTACAAGAGAAGCTCACACAAAGAGCAGATTAATACAAATCAAAACTATGTACTTCAAAAGATAAAATATCAAGAATGAAATAAACTTTTGAAGCTTTTCAAAGAATTCACCAAAATCCTTTTCTCCAGATGAGAAATCAGTAATTCTTCAGGATTTGATGAACAAAATATCAGAACAACAACACTTTTAGCTTTGCAAGAGATTGAGTAAAAGAGATTTTGAGAGCAAGAGAGCTTTGAGAGATTTTCAATGCTTGGGATAAATTTTTAATTCACAAGAACCATGTATTTATAGGCTTCCAAGTAAGTTTCCTTGTTGCAAGAGTTTCCTTAAAGAGTTTCCCAAGTTGTTAGAAAATTTGGGTTTCAAACGGCTACAATTTAAAAATAAAAGTTTTAAAATTTTGCCCGTTGAACAGTGTTCAGATGTCTGAGGAGTCGAGGTCAGACGTCTGAAGTTCCTGAAACCTTTTATAAATAGAACTGGATACAAGGTCAGATGTCTGAAGTCAAGGTTCAGACGTATGAGGTCGCAGGTTTAGATGTCTGAAGTCGCAAGTTCAGACGTCTGAACTGCTACTGCAACTCTCTTTCTTGTTCTATAAATTCTTCAGATGTCTGCACTTAATCTTCAGACGTCTGAAGTAATTCTTCAGATGTCTGAACTTAAAGTTCAGTCATCTGACCTACTAAAAACTTTTTTTATGAAATATCTTTCTTTAAAACTGTTTTGCTCTCCCATGATCTTTATAAAAACTTAATTCAATATATTTAAATAGGTCTTTAAATCTTTATAATCTCTTAGAAAAAAGCTTCAAAATATATTTCAAATGATATTTTTCCTTTTGAAATACTTACAAATATGTTTCATAATCTTTCATGCTTGAGTTCTCTTTGCTCTTGAGATTCTTTAAACAATTTGCTTGAGCTTAAAAAAAATGTTAGACTCTCTTTGGATCATTGAAAAATTGTCTTCATACTTGACTTATACTTGATCTTCTCTTAAACCATACTTGGCTATATTTGAACTTTGCTTTGAACCACACTTGATCCATATTTCCTGAAACACCAAAACTCAACCTTTTTCAAGTTAAATCATCCTTTGTTTGTTATCACCAAAACCAATTGAAAGACCTTGTTAGGCCAACAACTTCCATTCTAGCTACGGGAGCAAATCTTTCATCATACTCTATTCCTTCTTCTTGGTTATATCCTTTAGCTACAAGTTTAGCTTTATTTCTTACCACTATTCCATTTTTATCCTTTTTATTTCTAAATACCCATTTAGTTCCTATGTTTGAATGATTTTCTAGTTTGGGAACTAATTTCTATACTTTACTTCTTTCAAATTGATTTAATTCTTCTTCTATGGCAATTATCCATGAGTCATCATTTAAGGCTTCTTCAACATTCTTTGGTTCATCTTGAGATAAGAAAGCATAGTGATTGCATAGATTTTTCAAAGAGGATCTTGTAGTTATTCCTCTTGATCGTTCTCCTATTATTTGGTCTTTTGGATGATTACTAATATATTTCCATTCTTTAGGTAGTTCAGTATTTTCAACAGCATCATTTGGTTTTTCTTCATTTTCTTCTTATTTTTCTTCTACTATGTCTAAGTCTTCTTATTTTTGAGTAATTTGTACTTCTGCAATTTTTATTGATTTATTGAATTGGCTTTCTTCATCAAAGGTTACATGAATTGATTCCATGAATGTAAGAGTTCTTTTATTGTATATTCTATAGGTTTTGCTTTTTAATGAATATCCTAGGAATATCCCTTCATCAGCTTTTGCATCTAATTTGCCTAAATCATCTTTATCATTTAATACATAGCATTTACAACCAAAAACATGGAAGGAAGAGATGTTAGACCTTCTACCTTTCCAAATTTCATAGGGAGTTTTATTCAAATTTGTTCTTATAGAAACTTTATTTATTACATAACATGCAGTGTTTACAGTTTTAGCCCAATAGTATGTTGGTAGATTATGTTCATTTAACATTGTTCTTGCCATTTCTTGAAGTGTTATATTCTTTCTTTCAACAACTCTATTTTGTTATGGAGTTCTAGATGCTGAAAAATTATGATTAATTCCATGTTCATTGCAAAATTTATCAACATCTTTGTTGTTGAATTCTCTTCCTTGATCACTTCTTATGTTTGAAACATTATATCCTTTTTTTTTTCATTTTGAAGTTTCTTGCATAAATTTATCAACATATTACAAGCATCATCTTTGGAGGCTAAAAACAATACCTAAGTAAACATAGAATAGTCATCAACTATTACCAAGGCATATTGCCTACCTCCTATGCTTTGAGTTCTAGTAGGACCAAACAAATCCAAATGTATAAGTTCTAAGGGTCTACTAGTTGATATACGTTTCTTCTTTTTAAAACTTGTTTTGATTTGTTTTCCAAGTTGGCAAGCATCACAAATTTTATCTTTTATGAATTTTGTATTTGGTAACCCTTTAACTAAGTTCTTTCTAGATAGATTTGATAATAGGTCCATGCTTGCATGTCCTAACCTTCTATGCCAAAGCCAACTAGCTTCATTTATGGCAGCCAAGCAAGTTACATCTTGAGAGACTAAGTTTTCAAGGTTTATACAATATACATTATTTACTCTATAAGTTGTGAATAGAGTTTCATGTTTTCTAAGATTTTGAACTATATACTTATCTTGTTTAAAGATTATGTCAAGACCTTTGTCATTAAGTTGACTTATACTTAAAAGATTATGTTTTAGTCTATCAACTAACCGAACATCATCAATAGTAAGTGAGGGTTCTTTACCAATTTTACCTATACCAATGATTTTACCTTTGGCATTTTCACCAAAGGTCACATAGCCTCCATCTTTTTGAACTAGGGACGTGAACTTTGTTCTAACTCCCGTTATATGTCTTGAACACCCCCTATTCAAGTACCATTTTTCCTTTGATGGAGTAGTCCTAAAGCATACCTACAAGGAAGGATTCATGGTGTTACATTTGAAACTCAAACCTTCTTAATTCTTTTTAAGTCATTTCTAGTTTTAGTGTTTACTTTCCATTCATTTTTGATTTTGACATATTTCTTTTTAAGTGGACAATTGAATTTTATGTGTCCCTTATTTCTACACAAGTAGCAAGTAGTGTTTTCATGTATATTTGTAAAAGATGTGCTTGCACAGTATTTTGCTTCTTTTACAAAATATCCCATAAATAAATTTGTCTTCCTTTTGTTTTCTATTCCATTATAACCTATTCCTTCTTTGTTGCTAATCATCCTTTGTTGACCAACCATTTTTCAAAATTTTCTTTTTCTCTAATAAAATTGTAAATGATTTTATCTTTATCTTCAATTTTGCTTTTAAGATCACTTATCTCTAGGTTTTTCTTGCTTTCATCATTTACTTGTAGTTTTACTAATTCTTGAGACATATTGTTAATTTTCTTCATTAAATCATCAATATGAGAATCTTGTTCTTTTTCAGTCGATTTAGAACTTTCTAGTTGATTCTTAAGATTTTCATTTTGCTCTTTTAATATTATGTTTCTCTTAAATTCTTTAATGAACCTATTATGTAAATTGAATAGTTCAGCTTGGATTTCTTTATAAGAAGACGTACTTTCACATGAGTTATTACTAGATTCTCAACTAGATTCTTCTGATGGACTATAATAGGAATTTACCTCAGCATTGTGTGCCATAAAGCATATGTTGGCAACTTCTTGTTCACTTGAGTCATCCTCTGATTCGTTTGAGCTTGTGTCATCCCACGTAGCTTTCATTGCCTTCTTTTTCTTCTTCTTGTCCTTCTTCAGTTGTGGACAATCGGGTTTAATATGTCCAACCTTCTTACAATTATAACATGTCGGTGGATCGTTCTTAGTTTGCTTTTTGTTTGTTTCTTCTTTGTTTGTTTTTTATCCTTTAAACTTTCGAGGGAATTTTCTATTCTTGCTGAAAAATTTTCCAAGTTTTTAGTGATAAAAGCTAATTCTTCATCATCTAATTCGTCATCTTCATCCTCATCACTAGAACTTTCTTTACTAACCATAAGGGCTATTGATTTCTTGTTTTTATTGTTGTTCTCTGAATTTCTTTCTTTCATTGTCGTCGCATATGTGAGTAGAGAACCTATTAATTCATCTAGGGAGGTATTTTTCAGATTTCTACCTACCGTTATTATTGTGGCTTTTGGTTCCCGAATTGATGGTAGTCCTCTAAGGAAATTTTAGATCATTTCATAAGTTGAGTAATTTTTCCCTAAGACATTGAGGGAGTTTATTATGTGAGTCAACCTAGTGTACATACTAGTGATGGTTTTATCCAAGTTAATCTTGAAAACCTCATACTCGCTTGTGAGCATATCGATTCTATTATTTCTTACATCTATAGTTCCTTCATAGGTTACTTCTAACTTGTTCCAAATTTATTTGGCTGACTTATATGCCATGACCCTATTAAACTCATTAACATCTAAAGCACAATATAGTGCATTCATGGCACTAGAGTTTACTGGCATCATTTTGTAATCATTGTTGCTCAAGTCATTTTCTTCTTTCAAAACTTCTTTACCATCTATAAGTTTGGTAGGAATGTTGTCACCATATGTGACAACCTTCCATGCTTTCCAATCCATGGTTTGAATATATATCATCATTCTTTGTTTTCAAAATATATAATTTAAACCACGAAAGATAGGCGATCTAGTAGATGATTGGCCTTCAACAAAAGGGAAAACACCTAGGTGTGCCATTTAGACCTTTATATAGCTTCTAATTAGGATTTGCTATAACTATGCTCTAATACCAATTGAAAGTCAAGGTGTTATACCAAGAAGGGGATGAATTGGGTTAAGTTATAAAAAAAATTCTTCTAAGTGTTTTTCTAAATTTTCAAGCTTTTGAAAACTTAAACAAACATAAAAGAATGACTTATTGTTAAATCAATCACAATCCAAATACAAACCAAATACCAATCACAAACCAAACAATAAATGATTACCCAATCACACAATCACTTGACCAAATTATGAAAACTTGCAGCACTTCCTTATTTCAGTGTTTGCCAATTTTCAATTTGCAGCCTTGTATGAATAATTTTTAAGCGCTCCTTTTAGTCAAGATTTCCACAAGCGGTTAATTAACGTACTCCCCTTTTAAGGTTTCCACAAAATATTAACCAAAGTACTTTCTTAGATTAAAAGGTCTTCTCAATCTCATATTTTCAACAAACCTGCAATTCAAAACACAATTTGTATATGCTGAAACTTAAATAGAAAAGGGTAGAGAGTGAGATCGAGACTTTTTATGAGATTTAACTCATCCCCAGCCTACGTCCTTGCCTTAGGCAAGACCACCTAAGGATTTCACTATCTCGTTGCTTTCTTGGTGAAACAAATCAATTACAACCCTCATTTAGGGTGGAGCCCCCTCTCAAAGTGATACCGCACTCTTGATTACAAAGATCCAATCACCTAAACCGCCAAAGAAACAAGAAACAAGAAAAAAATTTATTTTGTGCAAAGAATGCTTTCAGATAGAGCTGATTAGTACAATTGAAAGAGCTACATACTTCAATAACAAATATCAAAAGAAATAGTATTGAAGCTCAATAACAATATGACTGGAATACTTCTCTAGATGGAAAACAGCAATTCAGATTATAGAGCTCAGAGAAGAATGATCAGCAGTTCATAATTTCAGAAATTCTTAGTTTGCAAAAGTGTGCAAGAGATAGCTTTGAAAGAGCAAGAGTGCTTTCAACTTAAGAACAGATTTTCAATTGCTTGGTGCGAGTTTGATTTGTGAAAACATGTATTTATAGGCACATAAAGGTTAATTCGTATTGCCCAAGTTTACTTGGAGTATTTCCCAAGTTTTTACAAAATTTGGGGCACAAGAAATTTAATTTTGAATTTTAAAACTTTTAAAAAATATAACAGTTAGCAGTATTCAGACACCTGAAGTCTTAGGGTCAGTTGCCTAAAGTTCTTTAAAACTAAAATTTTTGAACTGAAAACATGGTCAAGTGCTTGAGGTGACAAGGGTCAGTTTCCTGAGGGTACACTGCCTCTTCAGAAATTCATTAGGAAATTCTTCAGGCACTTGAGCTTACACTTCAGTCGCCTGAATAGATAAAATTTCTGCTTTTTAGGTTATTTTTCAAAAAAAAAAACTTGCCTCTCTTGCTTTGTTACTTTATAGAAATATTTTCCAGGGTTTTAAAACAACGGTCTCTAAGTCCAAGATAATCCCTAAAGAGTTTCAAAACATTTCCACATGATATTCACTATGAAGTACTTACATAGTTTATCCTAAAGCCTTAAAAACTCTACACTGGAAGTCTTCATGGTGTCTTTGCTTTGAATCTTCTTAGACTTTGAGCTTGAGTCAACTTTAGGTTTCCAAATGCTTTAAATCATTTTGGTTCACTCTAACTTCCTTTGGATCACTTTGAGAATGAGTGTGGCTTTGTGGTCCTTGGTGATCTTTGAACTTGCATTTCCTTTGATATTTTGAACGTTGTCATTTAAGCATTCCTAAAACATCATCACTTAACAACACATGTTAAATTAACCTTCATTTGTTATCATCAAAATGAGATTCGAAAGCCATGTTAGGCCAATAAATATTTTCTAAAAGAGGTAAAATAAAGTCATTACCTTCTATTGTTCAATCACATTTGTTTATCCAACAACAGCAGTAGCAACAGCAACATTCATAGGATTTAGGAATTTGCACAAGTTATAGTTCAGATTAAACTTCTTCCCCATCTAATCCTTCAAATGAATAAAAATGTGAAATATTGAAAATAGGACAATATGTAACTAGGCAGTAACTCCATTCTTCGTTTATCAAACTATGGCGACAACTCAATTAAGCAATTAGTCAAGCTAACTTTCTTCAACCTCTACAAAACCAAAACTTCCTCTTTTTTAGCTTGTTGCAAGTGCATTTAGGTAATCTCTCTCACTTCTGATGCATTACAACCATTTATCTCATTCTTGAAATCCTTTAGCTCGCCAATGTTGATTAGCTGCAACAGGCCTATAATTCATTACTTTTTTTAAGTGCTTCCCTTACTTCATCATAAACTCCACTAATATGTTCTGCAAAATCCTACACATCCTCACTCACTTGCAGCTCATCTGGTAATAGGATTATAGGACTCAACCAAGAATATATTGTGGTTTTTAGTCCATAGGATGCTTCAAATGGGATCTTATGGTCCTGTTCAATGAATTGTTTTAAGTAAATTCAGCTCATTGTATAATAACACCCACATCTTCACGACTACTAAGTTTCTCAACATGTTATCAAGCACCATACTAGAATGTCTTAAGAGTCACCGTCTTTCACCACAAAGTCCTCCAAAATTCCTTGTGAACCTCGCATTTTTATCAAAAACAATGGAAATTGGAAATCCATGCAGCCTCACTGCCTTCCAAAATAATAAATCCACAATATATATATCGCATTTTTATCAGAAACAATGGAAGTTGGAAATCCATGCAGCCTCACCGCCTTCCAAAATAATAAATCCACAATATATATATATGTTGTAAGAACCCGAACCATGACATATTGATTAATTGTAGAAGAGAATGGTAAATTGGTAAATTGGGTAAGCTTCGTCAACAAAGCCAGAATTCGTCGATGAAGTCCCTTCTATATTTGGCGACAAAGTTCAGGTGCTCGTCGATGAGAAGAAGCCGAGAGATTTCATAAAACTAGGGATCTCAGGCTCGTCGACGAGATCACCGTCTCGTCGATGAGGACGCCAACTTGTCGACGAGGATGGCCGAGTCAAGGGTTATAAATATCAGTTTCCATTGCTTAATCACTAAGGAAACTCAAAATATCCTCTCCCTCTCTCTCTCTCTCGCTTTAGAACTTGAAGATCGCTCTCTCTCTAGATTTCTTCGCCGTTCGTCATCTGAATCATAAATCCGACATTACCACCTAGATCAGGGCAAGATTCTCTTCGTGAATAATGGATCGAAATCTCGTTTCGAGCAGTTTCGGGTTTTGGGCAAAAATCGAGATAAGGCTCGATTTCCATTTCTGTTTCGAAATATGTGTAGTAGTACGAGTTGTAAGGAAGTATTGTTCTGCATTGTTTAGGTTTTGATGTCTCGGTTTAAAGTTTTGGGAGTCGTAGAGTTCGTGGTTCGATTTCGGGTTAAGGTAAGGGGATTCAGTTTATATCAATTTATTTTTTAAATTGGGATTGATAAACCTATAGGTTACGATCGCATGTATGTTTTGACTACTTATTTGGGGAAATCTTTCAAGTAAAAATGCGAAATTTTTGGGTTACAATTTTCAAAAAAATCAGGATTTTCGGGTGTCATCTCTACTTTGATTAAAAAACTGTATGTGGTATTTAAACTATATTATTGAGATGACTATATCCATATTTGTATAAAACTGTATACTTGAATTGGAAAATGATATGATTTACGGTATATCAAATAAGTGTGGAATGTATAATTGTATGTAATTGTTCCAAGTATTTTGTAAAACAACTAGTGGTAGCTAAATACCATATGCTGATGAGTATAGGAACATGAGTTCCAAAATGATTACAAGTTTTGTGAAATCAGCTAGTGACGGCTAATTACCGTACATTGAAACAACTATATGGTGGCTAATTACCATATGCTACCGGTTCATTACTACGGGCGAGAGAGTCTGGTTCTATATTCGAGGGTGTGAAATATCACCAGTGTGTTCCAACTAGTCACTCATGGGTGAGAGCTACACCGTATTGACGACGTACCGCTGTGAGGCTTCGATTATCACAGGGTATCAATTGCTTTAGTGTGATGACACTAACTGTATTTTTGGATATTGTATGTACTGGAATGGATTTGTGAAAATACTAGAACTATATGGAACAGTATAAAAATGTTTTGAAACTGTATCGTATTGTATGGTGTTATGTTTTACATAAAATAACACTAGTATGCCACACACTGATATAACTTGCTTTCTTCCTTACTGAGAGGTGTCTCACCCCAAATGTATATACAAATGTTTTCAGGTCCTTCGAGTAGCCAAACTGACATTCTAGCATCCGGAAGCGGAGGTGTCATTTAGCTACAGTTAGTGCCTGGATAGGTACGAGTTTTGTAACCGAGTTATCGTGATGGTTTTTGTAGACACCCAAAGTATGTTTTGTAATTATGGGAACATATATCCTAGTGTTGTATAAACTATGGTATGGTATGTTATATGGATAGAATGAACATTTTCCGCTGCGCATTTGATGAGGATGGATGTGTATGTGTATGTTTTCTTCTGGGCTTCCGTGTACCCCACGAGGTTGGATCCCCTTCCAGTATTGCATCATGTATGTTAGACAGGTTAGGTTACTAATTTCACACCTGGGACCCATCTGCAGGTTTAGGGCGTGACATATACACCATCTGTTGTCTTGGGAAACAACAAGAAATGCACCATTTTGGATAAACATCTAGTACTATAAAAAGAAAGTCATGTCCCTTCGCTATTTTTAGAAGACCTAACACTAAATCCATACTAAAGATCTGGGGAGCTTCAAGAGTTGACAATGGAGCGTATAAGTTTTTGTTTTGCGACCCTCCTTTACCAAAATGACATTTTTTGCACATTTTTGCGAATGTCCACCTTCATATCCATATTCAACCAGTAATGACAACCAGCCACCAGTGTTAATGTCTTGTTCTTTTTGAAATTTCCCCCCAACAATTTTAAAAGTTCTCAAATAAATTGATCTAACAAGGAACTTGAAGTAATGCACGACTAGTTGACTTTAACTAGATAACCATTCGGCAGCCCATATGGCAACTTAGTTTGTCTTTGTTGGTTCATGGAATGTGTCAACCATGCTACTAGAACAAGGATCATTTGTGTATTAATTCCTAAATTCTTCAAATCCTATGACGAATAGTCATCATTACCAGTAGCAAGGATCTCATGCTTAAGCCATCCACTATCTTGTTTGATTCAATAGTCTGATATTTAATTGACAAGTTAACCCTCCCCACTCCCTCGGTCAAGATAGGCACTTCAATTGGTATAATTTACATTGATCTTATTTTAAGACTTCCAAGTACAAAAAATCTAGGCAATCTAAATATACCACAAACTCCCTGTATGCTAAATAATGCTCCTAGCATAGATTTGCCCTAACGAATGCAGAGAATTCTAATTCATATATTAAATAGTGGCACTTTGCATTGAATAAATTTTCACCAAAAATGCCACTGGCTTCCCTTCTTGGCTAAATACACATGCAATGCATCATGTTTTAAGGCAAAGAGCTTTTCAAAATCTGGTAATCGGGCATGCTTCTGTCATCGAATGTTTGGTCTTCCTAAAGGCTTTATGTGCTGGTTTTGACCATTCAGAGGTATCTTCTTCAGGAATATTTAATTGGAGACATAAGAAAGCTAAAAACTCAATTAAATCTCTATAAAAAGAAGCCATCCATGAAAGCTATGAACATCCACAATAAACTGTTGTACTGGCCACTCTTTGATTGCAAAACTCAATTAAATTTTTCACATGCTAAACAAGTTACACAGCAGACAAAGAAACATGTGCATATATTACAAGATCCAACAAACATCATAAAACTAAACCCCATCCTCAACCCCCTTCTCTCTTTTTTATTTTTTATTTTTAGTTCTTAATTTTAACCTCTCGTAACCCAAAACAAAGTTTAAGGGTTGTGTTAATTTAGGGTGGAGTGGGAAGAAGATCTTATCAATTATAACGTGGTCATTCACATGCCTTAAAGGTTTAAGGGTGGTTTTGACTAGTGCTTCCTAGGATTAGCTTGCATAGGTAGAAAACCATACCACTATGATAATTTATATTGCATTATTTTTTTGGGGGGTATGAACTAATAGTACCTGGCCTACCAAATCTATAACCATTTTTTCTAATTTAAATATCTAAAACCCTAAAATTTATATGTCAAAGCATTTCTATGGAAACAAAAGCACTGCCTATGCTGCAAAAAGCATGCTTTGGGTAATAAACAAATAATAATTTTCTGCAACAAAAACCTATAGGATTTTCCCATTTGAAATAATTAATTAAGACTATAGGCTTAGGATTAATTATTTTTTTCTTTAATACTTTTGGGGTGGTGGTAATGAAGAGTGTAGGCTATGGCTACACACAACCTTTGCTGATCACTAAGGGAATATATGTATAAAAGGTCTGACAACCCCTTATGGGATGTCCCATATCAGCTAAATCATTCTACACAGATGTTCCTGTTAGCTATATCCATCTTGTTTTGCCCCACAGAAGGATGGATGGATGGATGGATTTTGGGATAGACAATTGTATTGAAGAGCAGGTGGAGAATTTGGCCTACTCGGAGTTTTGTCTTTTCTCTTCTTTTTTCTTTTCTTTTCTTTTCTTTTCATTATTTTCTTTTTTGATTTCATTTTCTTTGTTGTTACTGACCTTAGGCAATCACATGTCTCATAAAAACACTTCACCCCCAATTGGGTCTCTCCTCATTCTTCCATGTCTCCCTTATTTTCACCACTATAACCACTAACAACATACCCAAGAATAGCTCAAGGCAAAGCTCAAAAAGAGCTAACGCTTCAATAATTTCATTTGCACAAAACCAAATATCTTAGAGAGAGAGAGAGAGAGAGAGAGAGAGAGAGACCCACAGCCCTGAAAGTTGGGGCATCTGCCAAATTGGTCTTTACGGGAAGAATATCATACCAGAGTTGAAGGAACAACGCTGGAGCATACTCAAATATGTGAGTTAAGAGCTCAAATCGCCCAACAGTGGTAGGTCAGTCACCAATCGAAGAATCCTAGACTTGAAATTCGAAGAACTAAACTCGACCACAATCATTCACAATTCGATGAAGAACCCAACTCGACCACAGTCGGTGTCGCAAGCAAGGATTAGCAAGCTAGGGCTTCATTTTGATTCAAAGAACGAGGAAGGAAACTATCTGCCAGCCCACCTAGTACTCCCCCACCACCCTGCCCCTGCTCATCGTCGACTGTGCCATGCCAACTCCAGCAACAAGAAGAAAAAAAATGAAGAAGAACAATCACTGCTCAAAAAGGCCCTAACTGTCCAGAACGGCAAAATCCCACCCTCGCAAAATTCAGGGAGACTGAACAAATCAACAAAGTTGGTGGAACAGCGCCTATGGAAGCTGAAATTTCTGCAGGGGAGGAGAGATTTAAGGGTTCGGGGTTAAGGTTTAGAAGCAGAGATGGATTGTTACAGGGAGAGACGGGGCAAGATTAACGGAGGTTGAAGTTGTTACCCAAAGCAAGAACGAGGGACTGCAAGACGAATGGAGGGAAAGGGAAGGACAAATGGAGGGAAAAAAGGATTGGGGGAAAGGAGTGAAGGACGTTTTTATATATATTTTTTTTAATAAAACAACTATTAGTGACGATTTCCACTAATCGCCACTAATACTATATTATTAGCAATGAATATCCTACCGGTTACTAATAATAGTTAAACAAATAATTTATTTCTTTTTTAAATAAAAATATTATTAGTGACGATTTTCATGAACCGTTACTAATACTACATTATTAGTGACAAATATTCAAAGCGTCACTAATAATAGTTAAATAATTATTTCTTTATTTTTTTAAATAGAACAACTATTAGTGATGAATACCCCAACCGTCACTAATAATAGTTAAATAAATTAGTTATTTATTTTTTTAAATAAAAACACTATTAGTAATGATTTTCACGCACCGTCACTAATACCTCATTATTAGAGACGAATATCCCAACCGTTACTAATAGTAGTTAAATAAATTATTTTTTTATTTTTTAAATAAAACAACTATTAGTGATGATTTTCATAAACTGTCACTAATACTATATTATTAGCGAAGAATACCCCAATTGTAATGCCCCGACCTGGGTCTACCAGGAAGCACTGCGTCTCTTCTCCTCCACCTAAACTAGATAATAGGGGGGCGGACCTTATCTGACTAATGACTGGCCTCACAGACCAATACGTGTCATTTTCAGTGTGTTTTATCCTCACTTACACACTTCTTAAGAAAACTTCCCAAAAGATCACCTATCCCAAGACTACTCCAAACTAAGCACACTTAACCGTGGAGTTCTTATGGGAAGGTTCTCGAAAAAAAAAGGTGCACCTTGTTGATATGGGTAGTAATATCTAATCCTTTTTAAACATTTCTTCCATGAGGTATCACACCAACCGTCACTAATAATAGTTAAATAAATTATTTATTTATTTTTTAAATAAAAATACTATTAGTTACGATTTTCACGCATCGTCACTAATACCTCATTATTAGCGACGAATATCCCAACTGTCACTAATAATAGTTAAATAAATTAATTCTTTATTTTTTAAATAAAACAACTATTAGTGACGATTTTCACAAACCGTGACTAATACTATATTATTAGCGACGAATACCCCAATCTTCACTAATAATAGTTAAATAAATTATTATTTATTTTTAAAATAAAAATACTATTTGTGACAATTTCACGCACCGTCACTAATACCTCATTATTAGCGACGAATAACCCAACGGTCGCTAATAATAGTTAAATAAATTATTTCTTTACTTTTTTAATAAAAACACTATTAGTGACGCTTTTCTTGATCCGTCACTATTAATAGACTAGTAGCGACAAATATTCAAACAATCACTAATATCGTTAAATAAATTATTTTTATATTTTTAAATAAAATAACTATTAATGATGATTTGCACGAACCATCACTAATACTATATTACTAGCGACGAATTTTCGAACCGTCACTAATATAATTTACTTTTTTTACTAGTACAATACTATTAGTGACAATTAATAAACAGTCACTATTAAGTATCTTTTAGTAACGTAATAAAATTGTCACTAATACCCCAATAATCATCACTAATATTTTCCCGAGGTAGTTTTCGTGCGAAAAGTGGTTTCTCAGAATGGTTTGACCGGGAAAACTAGTTTTTAGTGACAGAAGTATTAGTGACGGTTTGAAATTCGTCACTAAAAATACAGTATTAGTAACGATTGTAATATTCATCTCTAATAGGTAAACTATTAGTGACAGTTTTTAAAAACTGTCACTAATACTGCACTTTTAGTGACAAATTTTAAACTGTCACTAATACCTATATCACTAAAAACCAGTTTTCTTGTAGTGATGTGTCATTATTTAGTAGTGCCTTCATTTCTTCCTTTAATGCCTGAGTCCATTTTGGATCTGACAAGGCTTCCTAAACTCTAGCTGGAACTTGACTTGAGGAAAGTACATGCAAAAATGCTCTGAGGGGTTTGGATAATCTCTTGGTAGATTCGTAGTTGGCAATTGGATATTGTGATCTTCGCTCTTCAATATCATGAGAGTATCTATTTGGTGCCTTGCCATAATTTTCCCTGAAATGCAATGTATATCTAGCAAAAGTATTCAAGTCACTTATATTTGAAGGTGTGTCGAGAGTGCTTACCTCAGGGATATTCTCAAGAGATGGATCTGCAGGTAATAAGGAAGATTGATAAGTCCCTAAAATACATGATTTTAGACCCTCAATTACCTTTTTTTATCGTATTTTATCTCGTAGGTAACCCTTTGTTAACATAGTTTGGAGTTATGCAAGATTTTTTCGTGTTGAAGGAAATACAGGTTAAAACCAAGGAGTTAAAGCATTACAAGAAGTCAAAAGCGTAATTGGGGGTACTTAAAGCTCAAATTAGATGTTCAACCAACTTCCAAATGCCTCAAAGCATCAAAAGAGGAAGAAGACTCTGTTCAACCATGTGGTGCGATTGACAACACAAAAGGTGACCAAGTCACCCAATGCAGACTCCAAGGTTCAAACTGAGATCGAGTTGCTGCAAGGTTGGACCAAGTGTCTAACCAAGTGATACTTTAGGGTCACCATGTAACGACCTGCTTAACTTACTACACAATTAATTACATTTAATATCATGATACCATAAACTCATTTAATTATAAAGTCAACCCGGACCCATGGGCAACGAGGACACACCTGTCACACACAGCAAAAACCTAAACAGCAGTAAAATAAATTACATTCACCAAACCATAAAGTGCATAATACTAGAGTTATCTACAATCCACTATAATACTGTGTTTATATACAATCTCCAAAACATATAAAAATATACCTAGGATCACATAACAAAAATCTCCTGATCTTAGTTCAAAACTTACCCTCCTAGCGGGGTAGCACAACTATCTCAATGGCGGTCTCGGTCCGTCGGTCTTTTTGGGTTTCCAAAAAATTATTTAAACTAGTGTGAGACACCTCTCAGTAAAGGAAAATAAACTAAATATAGCTGTGTGGCAACATGAATATTTAATTCTATAGTAGATATACAGTACATTTCACATACTACAAAACGCTAATCATAACATAGCTGAGTAAACATATAGTTTCATAATTGTAATAAGCCATATTGTTCATGAATTTTCTGATATAACTAATAATACTAAAATTTACTCAGAATGTATAGCTAGCTGATGTCATGTATTACCCCCTATGACAAATTATGTAGCCCGAAGGCGGGACCCGACAATGGCTGGCTGACCACTACCGAGTCAAAAATGTCTAAAAGTACGTTGGGCCCGCCACGCTGATTACACGCTAAAACTGCGTAATTAGACATCTTAATTCGGGCATTATGACTTCTATTTTTAATTAAATGCCTAATTACGTCCAATATTTTAACAAAGTGTCCTATTTATGATTTATGTGTTTTAGAACAATTTATGAATTTTTAGTAATTTTTTATCGTAGAAAAATTCCCGGGAACCAAAACTAGCACATTTTTGTAATTCATGCATAAATTTTTCGTACGAGTTCTGATCGAGATGATTTAAATTTTTGCAGAAATAGGAAAGGATTATCTATAACTTTTGTATTTTGAGTTTTGAGTAAAACGGACTTCAAGAAGGCCAAAATGGACTGTTTTCACAAAGAACAAAAAAAAGAAAAAAAATATATAAGTTGTTGATGTGACCCGGCCATGCAAGCTGGGTCAGTTCCCTCCAAACGGGCTGGGTTGGATGATCCGGGTCATAGGTATTCTCCCCAACCCCTTTAAATCTTCTTTTTCTCCTCCTTCTTTTCTTGGCGAGCCCCACCCCTTCTCCCCTCTTCCTTTCTCTTTTCTTTCCTAGGTTTTCCTTCTCTCCTTTTCTTCTGCTCTCTCTCCCTCTCTTTCTTCTTCTCATTCTCCCTCCCTAACTCTTTCTTCCTCTCACTCAAGCCTCCTCTGCCTTTGCAACTTTCCAGCCCCTCCTCTGTTCTTCTCCCTAACTCACAGCCACCTTCTCTCCTACTGCGGTTGCTGAAGCCACCAACGCACAGCCACCCTTAACAGCCCCTCCGCACGACCACTGCCTTGCAGTCTCCAACTCCAGCTCCTGCTCAGCCATCATCAGCACATCAAAACTAGACCACCGAGCAGTCGTGGCCTCCACAGCTCTGTCTTTCTCCAGCCCTGACCCTGCAGCAACTCCGACAAGACAGCTGCTCCAGCAGCCGCGAACCCACGCTCCACCCGAGCAGCCACCAGCAAGCCAGCAGCCTTGGCCACCTCTACCTTTCGGCCTCCACAGCAGCTCTCTAGTACGGCCAATCCCCTGTAGCAGTTGTTGCCGGCCACTCAGCAAATTTCTCTCTCTCTCTCTCTCTCTCTCTCTCTCTCTCTCTCTCTCTCTCTCTCTTTTATCACTATTAATGAATTAGTTGAATAAGATTAAATTTTTATTGGAGTTTATTGGAAATTTTGGATTTTGAATATTATTTAGGGTGTTTTATTATTATTGAAATTTAATTGTTTACGTATTTGCTCTCAGTTAAATTTTGTTGTAGGTTTAAGTAATGTTTTGAATTATTTAATTAGTTTGGTAAAGTCTGGGTTGGTTCTAAAATAAAAATAAAAAGAAAAAAAAAGTGTTTTTCGTTTTTAAGAAATTAGAATAGTTGTTCTTTTAATTTAATTATTTTCATTCGTAATTTGATTAAAGGTTCGTTTTCTTAGTGTCTGTGTTTGTGTGAGATTTCCTTCGTGCTTGTTTTAGTTATGTGTTTAAAGTTACCATCTTTAGTGAATGCGTGTTCTGATTTTTGCCTGATTAGATGTAAGGTTTCCATTCTTGCTATTTAATTTAGTATATGCTAGGTCTAGGGTTTTAATCCGTGTGTTTGTTTAATTTATCGAATGAAATCTCAACAATCTTGAAATCCCCGAATCTTAATTGAGTTTGGTACCCTTTTTATTTTCTATTGGAAAAATGTAAAATTTAAAATTAAACACATTCTCTAAGGAAAAGATCTAGCCCTTGGGCTGAATATTATACAACGTAACTCCTATATTTGGGATAGCTTCTGAGCTGCTCATTTTTTGAATAAGTCACATACCCTGGTCTGAACTACTAGGTGGATGTCTACAACTCTACACTAAAAGCCACATCGACTATCCATTTCTCACCCCCTCTACTTGCAAGGGCGGTTAGCACAAGTCTGAATTGTAATAATCTAAACTGTATAACTACGGTACCATGCTCGTAAAACTGAACTAAACTATCATTCGCATTTTGATAACATATAATACATGATAATATATTGTTTAACCTAAATAGATTGATAGCATTTTCTATAATAACATAAATAAATACGTTCTTGCGCCAAAATCATTCATATATACAGGCCTTGTGCCGTAAACATACATAATACACGGCCTTGCGCTAACTATCAATCACGGCCTTGCACTGAACATTTTATACATACTGATCTGAATAAATATATTATTTATCATGTATTCTAAAATCATAATGTACTGCATTATTCTGTAATTTCTGAAAATTACTAAAACAAACTTTATCTGTAAAATTGCCTTAACATAATACAATTGGCGTAAAATAATATTCATGTCATACAATGCTGAATAAAACCATACATTCTACTCTGAAATCACATTTTTTGGCATTTTATATTAAAAACATACATTCTAGTGTAACAATAGTATTTTCTCAAATGTACATTTTCTCAATAATATTCAAATATAATACATGCTTTCTGAACATAAATCTACTAATAAATAATAATAATTTTTATGGAAAAAATCACTACTTTAGTTTATTCCCTTTCTTGACAACTGAAAAGCTCCTATAATATTTAGTCCTGCAACCGCAGGGTTCCCCGTTCAACACCCTGAAAACAACATCTCTAAGAAAAAAAAACTTTAGTATTTCTCCATGCACAACATTTCTTATAACTATGGAAAAGCCAAATTTCGAATAAAAATTTTTACCTTGAATTTGGGATGAAATCCAAGGCAGCTCCACCGACGATCCACTCCAGCAGATTTGTAGAGAATTTTCCTAGGAGTGTCGTGGTAATTTCATATCGTCAAACCGGCAAGAATCCAGCCCGAATTCTTAGAGAGAAGTGAGGAGGGACGAACACAAGAGAGAGAGAGAGAGAGAGAGCGATAGAGAGAGAGAGAGAGAGAGAGAGAGAGAGAGAGAGAGAGTGAGTGATTTATGCATGAAATATGGTTGAAAAGTTAAGTTTAAGCTATTTATACAATGGCCTTCATCGACGAGCCATGTCACTTTTGTCGATGAGGTCGAGAAGGAAGTTCGTCAATGAATGATCACTCCTCATCGATGAAATTCAAAACTAAGATATATCTTCTCAGTATCTTCTCATTGACGAGACACATCCCCGACGATGAGCCCTTCATGTGTGCTTGTCAACGAATTCCCTATGTTCGTCGATGAGACCTTATTTAATTTCCTTCTTTAATTCCTTTTCCCTCTCCTGTTCCTATTATTAAATTACGATAATTATTCGGGTCTCTACATTCTCCCCTCCTTATAAAATTTTGTCCTCGAAATTTATTATTCATATGATTCATCATCCTTTAAAGATAAATGGTCTACTTATTTTATTACTTACCCTCGCTTATGGTGAAGGAATACCGTGGTTACATTCCAAGTTCTGGGAGATTACATCTATAAAATAAAATTCCCCCAACACTAAAATATTACTTACTAACAAAATTACTACAAGTACCTACAAAAGAAACATTACATAACTATTTATACTTTACCCAGTTATAATTGAACCTTTTAGAATAATTGTGGATATTTCTGTCTTATCTGTTCCTCGAGTTCTTAAGAAATTTCTTCTATTGCGTGATTTCTCCATAAAACCTTTATTAGAGGAATCTTCTTGTTACGCAATTCATGTTCTCTTCTATCCAAAATCTGTACTGGTACCTCCTCATAAACTAGTGAATCACTGAACTTTAATTCACCATAATAGATTACATGAGAAGGGTTTGAGATGTATTTCCTCAACATGGAAACATGGAATATGTCGTGCACCCTAGATAACATAGGTGGTAAAGCTAACTTGTAGGCAACCGGCCCCACTTTCTTTATAATCTCAAATGGGCCAATGAACATAGGGCTAAGTTTACCCTTCCTTCCAAATCTTATAACCCCTTTTAATGAAGCTATTTTAAGAAATACATGAACACCAATATCAAATTCTAATTCCCTGCGATGATTGTCGACATAACTTTTCAATCGGCTCTGAGCTGCACTGATTCTATCTCTGATGAGTTGAACCTTATCGTACGCTTACTGCACTAACTAAAGTCCAACAATTCGCCGCTCACCCATCTCACCCCAAAATAACGAAGAATGACATTTCCTACCGTACAGTGCCTCAAACGGTGTCATATCAATGCTGGCCTGATAACTGTTATTGTACACAAACTCCACCAGCGACATGAACTAAGTCCAACTACCCCCAAAATCTAACATGCATACCTGAAGCATATTTTCTAATATTTGTATCATCCTCTCAGTCTTCCCTTCTAAATGAGGATGAAATGTCATGCTAAAAGATAGCTGAGACCCTAAAGCTTCCTGCAAGCTTCTCCAAAAACGTGACATGAAATGTGGGTCTCAATCTAACACAATAGACTCTAGCACCCATGAGAACAAACTATCTCCTGAATATAAATCTCTGCGAAATGGTTAAGGGATTAGCTGATCTTGATACGAAGGAAATGGGAGGTCTTAGTCAATCGATCCACAATCACCCAAATTGCATTCTGACCATGCAATGTTGTCGGCAGCCCTGAAACAAAATCCGTGGATATATGATCTCATTTCCATTCTAGAATAAATAGTGGCTACAACTGACCTGTCGGCCTCTAGTGTTAAACTTTTACCTGCTGGCACGTCAAACATTGTGCTACATATTCAATGATCTCCTTCTTCATACCACTCCACCAATATAACTCTCGTAGGTCCCTATACATTTTTGTACTACCAGGATGAACTGTGTACAAATATGTAACAACCTGAAGAATAATGTTATTTAAATAATAAAAAGAAAAGGAAATGGAAACAAGGAACAGAAGAAGGCAATCGACTTCGTCGACGAACGTGATGATGCATTTTTGATGGGATAATTCCGAGGAATTTTTCAGCTTCTCGTTGACGAACATAGGGGACTCGTCGACGAGGGTATAAAAGGAGCTCGTTGACGAGGACAGGATTTGTCGATGAGAAGATACCGAGAGAGGATTTTAGGAAGCCTAAAATTCATTGATGAGGGTTGAAGTTTGTCGATGAACTTTCTATAGGACTCATTGACGAGGTGACGTGGCTCGTCGATGAATCCCGCAGGATAAATAGGGTTAAACGTGATTTTTCAATCATTTTCCTGCACAGAACTTCTCTCTCTCTCTCTCGTACCCTTCGGTTCCTCCTCCTTCTTTCTTCAATTTTGGTCCGGATTTCTATCGCTTCGAGGATCTAAAGCCACCACAATGCTCCTGGGAAAGTTCTTTGCAAATACGTCGGAACGGATCGTCGGTGGGGTTGAGGTGGAAACCATCCTAAATCCAGGGTAAGACTTTCTACTCAATATTTGAATTCTTGACAGTTGTAGAAAACGTAGTATGCATAGAAATACTGAACTTTTGTTTTCGGGAATTTTGTTTCAAGGGTGTTGAGTAGGAAACCCTGCGAGTGCAGGACATATTTTCTTAGGGGCTTTTCAAGAACCAGGTAAGGGGATAAACTAAGCTAGTACTTTATGAGATGTTTGTACGATATTATAGCATTTCATTTCAGGAAAATAAATATATTTATATATGATTTATATTTGGGAAATACTATTAAAAATGATGGTAAGTTAAATATATGAAAAACCTGTTTAGTGTGGCATGAGCAGAAACTGTTATGAAATACTATTTTTTCTGGGAATATGAATATGATACGGATTTTTATAATGAAAAATCGGCATATGGGCCGAGATTCTTGTATATGTTTGCCAGCGTATGGGGCGACCTATGTGTATGATTTGTCGGTGTACGGGCCGAGCTATGAAAATGATTTGCCAGCGTACGGGTTGAGCTATGTGTATGATTTGCCGGCATACGGGTCGAGCTATGGAAATGATTTGCTAGCGTACAGGCTATGCTATGATTATGATTGGCTGGCGTACGAGCCGAGTTATGGTAAAATGTGAAATACCGGCGTACGGGCCGATGATTTTCATGATATACGTATATATACAAAATGATATGATTGATTTGAAAATTAATGATATGAAATATTCATGTATCACAGTTTCAATATATGTTATATGATATCAGTACCTGGTTGGCTTGGTCTAAGCTAGCACTTGCACAGTACCGTTGCTATGTGTCCATGGTAATCATGATCATGATATTTGTGTTAACGCCACTGTAAGGAGTGGTGTGAGATTGGATGGTTGATGTGATTTTTAAGAAGAGTGTGAGCGCCCCTAGTGTACAAACCAGGTCTGGTAGATCCATCAGACTTACAGACTGTACTTTTGACTTGGCAGTGGTCAGCCAACCATTGTCAGGTCCCGCCTTTGGGTCACACAACCCAATCATGTGGGGGTCACACATGACAACAGCCAGCTAAACTACCAGAAATGTTTTTTGTGTTACTATTATTATATAAGATGATATATGTTTATGAAAATGCAGTATATTCTACCATGTTTTTACAATATGTATGTTTTCCTAGATTTGACATAACAGTTTACTGAATATGTTTTGTATGGTATATGTATAACACGGAATACTCATGTTGCCACACACTAGTATTAGCTTATTTCCTCTATTGAGAGGTGTCTCACACCGAATTTCATAAATATTTCAAGAGCCCCTGATAGGAGAGCGGATAAAGCCTCGCTGATCTAGCACAGCTTCCAAAAGGGTAAGTATTTTGATAGGGTCGTATGTATTTTGTGGAAATGGCCCTAAGACATCCTTTTGGGTTGAGTGTTGTGTTATATATACAGTGATTGTAGTAATTATGGTATTGTGATCTATGGTATAATGAGGTGTATATGATTGTATGTTTCCTCCTACTTAAGCTTCTGCTATATGTTTTGATATATCCCTGGTACCATGGGTCTAGGTGGGCTATGATCTGCTAAGCTTTGTGATATTGTATTTGTTGTAAAAAAAATGTGGAAATTAAGCAGGTCATCACAAAAGATCTGTGAGCCGTCTCTAAGATAGTCTTCCTAATGTCAAAAACGGCAAGAACACATAATTTGGAACGGAACCGCAAAGCTCTATCGTTTGAAATACAAAATTCCTCTCCATGACCATTCTGTACTCTAATCATTACCTCTGCTAATTATGGATCTTCCTTCTGAGCAGCTTTAATCCTTTTCTACAGAGTAGGCTGCACCACTAAACTGGCGATACATGCTTGAGGATCACTCTCAATCAATTCTATGTCGAGTCTCTCTAGGTCCATCATAAACGGATCTTGAATCTTCATAGCTGCCAACATTGGTCCCACAGACTTCCTGCTTAATGCATTAGTTACCACGTTTGCTTTCCTTGGGTGATAACTGATGGTACAATCAAAATCTTTAATAAGCTCCAACCACCTTATCTGCCTTATATGTAGTTCCTTCTGGGTGAAAAAGTACTTTAGGCTTTTATGGTCGAAGAAAATTTCACACCAATCTTCGTGCAGATAATGACTCCAAATTTTCAATGCGTGTACTACTACAGCCGATTCAAGATCAGGGGTAGGGTAATTCTTTTCATATTCTTTCAACAACCTGGAAGCATACGCTACCACTCTACCATGCTGCATCAATACACAGCCAAGTCCCTTCAAGGACGCATTACTGTAGATGAAATAACCCTCGCCTCCTGACAAGATGATCAGCACTAGTGTCATGAAAAGCCTCTGCTTCAATCCTTGAAAACTTTGCTCATAGCTATCGTCCCATTCAAATCAGGTGTTCTTCCTGGTTAGTCGTTTTAGAGACTCTGATAATGCTAAGAATCCCTTGACAAAACAACGGTAATAACCAGCTAAGCCCAAGAAACTCTTGATCTCCTAGAAGTTCCTCAGTCTAGCCCAATTCACTATCGCATCAATTTTACTAGGATCCACAGAAATTCTATCTCTTGAGATAACAAACCCCAAAAACACAACTTTCTCGAACTAGAATTCACATTTACTGAACTTGGCATATAACTTCTTTTCCTTGAGCATCTGTAAAACTTGCCTCAAATGCATCTCATGCTCCTCATAGCTCCTCAAATATACCAGTACATCATCAATAAAAATAACAACAAACTGGTCCAAATATGGATGGAAGATCCTATTCATCAAATCCATAAATATTACAACAACATTCGTCAGACCAAACGACATCATAAGAAACTCGTAATGCCCATACCTGGTCCTAAAGGCCATTTTCGATACATCTTCTACTCTTACCTTTACTTGATGATAGCCTGATCTGAGGTAAAAATTAGAATACACCCGTGTACCCTGGAGTTGGTCAAACAAATCATCTATACAGGGTGGAGGATACTTATTCTTGATTGTCACTTTATTAATTTTCCTATAATCTATACACATCCTCATGGACTCGTCTTTCTTCTTTACAAATAATATTGGAGCTCCCCACGGAGATACACTAGGTCGTATAAAAGCCTTATCAAGTAAATCTTGCAATTGATTCTTTAATTATGCCAACTCTGTTGGTGCCATTTGGTAAGGTGCTTTAGAGATCGGCGCTGTACCTGGAAGCAGATCAATAAGAAAATCTACCCTACGATCAAGTGGCAAACCTAGGAATTCATCTATAAATACATCTGTAAATTCTTTCACTACTGGCGTACTAGTGAGCTTCGATTTGATTCCTAACATTTCCTTCACAAAGGCCACAAATCCCTGACAACCACTCAAGAGCAATCTCCTCGCCTGAATAGCTGAAACCAACTGAGGTAGAGATTGCACTCGTGATCCTATAAATCTAAATTCTGGTCTTCTTGGGGGTCTGAATATCACTTCTCTCGAACGACAATCTATATTAGCAAAGTTAACTGCTAGCCAATCCATGTCGAATATGACATCAAACTCATGCATGACCAGTATTATCAAATCAGAAGATAAAATTCCCCTCTGAATATCAACTGGACAACTGTGGATCACCCTACTACACCTCACCACTGATCTAGTCGGTGTAGTCACTAATAGTTCGATGTCTAATAACTATGCTACTGCCCTACATAAGTTAATATACCTCACAGACACAAATGAGTGTGTGGCCCCTGAGTCAAATAATGCAATAACATTAAACAAAAACATATTAACCATACCTGTCACCATGTCGCCGGCTGTCTCAGCGTCACCCGGCGTCAAAGCAAAAACCCTGGCTAGAGCCAGGAGCCATATTCTTCTGCTGGCCTCCCCGTGGTGCCTGATATCCTCCCCAAGAGGGTCTAAGAATGGTAGCAGCACCAACCTGAGCCTGACAATCCCTCATCACATGCCCTAGTTCCCCATACCGATAGCAAATACCTCGCACGGCACGGCATTCACCTGGATGTCTCTTCCTACAAGTCGGGCAAGCTGGAAGTGGTTGCATACCCTGAATACCACGATTCCCTATCTCTTACCTCCGGTCTCTATAGTAGCCACCTCTTATCCACGAACCACGATTAGACCCCTGTTGGGAACCAGATGGCGTAGATCTCTTCCTCTGTCTTTGCTCCTCAGCCTCCAACCGCTCTCCAATTTCAGCTATAATGGCCCTATCTACTAGCTGAGCAAAATTTTGCAATTTCAGTATTGACACCTGCTTATATATTTCCCTCCTCAGACCTCTTTCAAACTGTCGTACATTTTTCGTCTCATTCGGAATAATGTACAGGGCAAAGCGAGATAGTTCAATGAACCTCGCCCAATTATCTCCTGCTACAGGGAATAATGTAGCAGTCGCCACATACTGCTACACTGTCTGCTATCCCTGCTTCAGATTCAGGAACTCCTAAACCTTAGTTTCCCTAGACAAGGCTAGAAAACACCTGTCGAAAATTATCTCCTTAAATTGCTCCCATTTCATCTCTATCGGTATTGTCCTCTGCTACTATAAGAGTTTCACTAGCATCCACCATCTTGCGGCCTCTCTAGTCAATTTATACGTAAGGAACAGCACCCTCTACTCCTCAGTACACTGTAGCACTGCAAACACTTTCTCAATCTCCTGCGCCCAATTCTCAGCGACTGTAGGATTAGTTCCTCCTAAGAAAGCTGGAGGATTCATCTTAATGAACTTCTCAATCAAACTATCGTGGCCTGTTGCGGACCACCCTGCTCTCTAGAGCTCCTTGCAATTTTAGCTATAACTTACTGTGCCACGCTACGCAGTACTGCATCTGAATCACCACCTGCAGTGCCTAAGGGCTCAGTACCCTCATTACCACTAGCATGGGTGCTACTACCTCCAGGGTCCATCCTGAAAAATAATAAACCTAACTTAGGACCTTATCAATGTAACATATCATCTAATTAATATATTATATCTTAAATTAATTCATCACCCTTGATCTTAATTCAAGGTTCAATCTTGCAACCTAGATGCCTAACCTGATGATAGTTTACCATGGCTTTCCTAAAATTGTCACCCCAAGAAAATCACAAAAACCATCATAGAAGTCCTACATCTAGACTACAAAACCAGACCTCAAATTCTCTTATCCTATACTCTAGTATTATTACTACTGCATTTTAGAGTCTACAGAACCTAGCATCCTAGACACTGATACCAAACTGTAATGACCTGCTTAACTTACTACACAATTAATTACATTTAATATCCTAATACCATAAACTCATTTTATCATAAAGTCAACCAAGACTCGTGGGCAACGGGGACACACCTGTCATACACAGCGGAAACCTAAGCAGCAGTAAAATAAATTACATTCACCAAACCATAAAATGCATAATACTAGATTTATCTACAATCAACCATAATATTATATTTATATACAATCTCCAAAACATCAAAAAATATACCTAGGATCCCAGAACAAAAATCTCCTGATCCTAGCTTAAAACTTACCCTCCCTTAGCGAGGTAGCACAACTATCTCAACGGCAATCTCGGTCTGCCAGTATTTCAGGGTTTCCTAAAAATTATTTAAGTTGGGGTGAGACACCTCTGAGTAAGGGAAAATAAACTAAATACAGTTGTGTGGCAACATGAATATTTAATGCTATAGTAGATATACAGTACATTTCACATACTAGAAAACACCGATTATAACATAGTTGAGTAAACATATAATTTCATAATTCTAATAAATCATACTATTCATGAATTTTCTGTTATAACTAATAATACTGAAATTTACCCAGGATGTATAGCTAGCTGGTGTCAAGTATTACCCCCTATGATGGGTTGTGCAGCCCAAAAGTGGGACCCGACAATAGCTGGCTAACCACTGCCTAGTCAAAAATATTTGAAAGTACGATGGGCCTGCCACATCTTAGTTTGGACTGCCAGGTGGACGTTTACAACTCTACACTGAAAGCCACATCGATTATCCATCTCCCACCCCCTCTACTAACAGGGGCAGTTAGCACAAGTCTGAACTGTAATAATCTGAACTGTATAGCTACGGTACTGTGCTCCTGAAACTGAACTAAACTATCATCCGGGTTCTAATAACATATAAAACATGATAATATATTGTTTAACGTAAATAGATTGATATAATTTTCTATAATAACATAAATAAATATGGCTTTGCAGTGATTACATTCATATCTGCGGCCTTGCACCGAAATCATTCATATATATAGTCTTTCGCCAAAAACATACATAATAAACAGCCTTACGCTGGCTATCAATCACGACCTTTCGCCGAACATTTCATGCATACTGATCTAAATAAATATATTATTTATCATGTATTCTAAAATCATAATGTACTGCATTATTCCGTAAATTCTGAAAATCACCGAAATACACTTTGTTTGTAAAATTGTCTTAACATAATACAATTTGTGCAAAATAATATTCATGACACACAATTATGAATAAAACCATACATTCTACTCTTAAATCATATGTTCTGACATTTTATACTAAAAACATACATTCTAGTGTAACAGTAGTATTTTCCCAAATATACATTTTCTCAATAATACTCGGATATAATATATGCCTCTGAACATAAATATGCTAATAAATAATAATAATTTTCATAAAAAAAATACTACTTTAGTTTATTCCCTTACCTAACAATTGAAAAACTTCTATAAAATTTAGTCTTACACCCGCAGGGTTTCCCGTTCAACATGCTGAAAATAACATCTCCCAAAAAAAAAAAAAAATTCAGTATTTCTCCATGAACAACATTTCTTATAACTATGGAAAATCCAAATTTCGAATAAAAAGCCTTACCTTGAGTTTGGGATGAAATCCAAGGCAGCTCCACCGACGATCCACTCCAGCAAATTTGTAGAGAACTTTCCCAAGAGTGTCGTGGTGGCTTTAGATTATCGAACTAGTGAGAATTCGGTCCGAATTCTTAAAGAGAAGTGAGGAGGGATGAACACAGGAGAGAGAGAGATTGATTTGTGTGTGAAATTTGGCTGAAAAATCAAGTTTAGGCTATTTATACACTGGCCTTCGTCAATGAGCCACGTCACTTCGTCGACGAGGTGAAGAAGGAAGTTCATCGACGAATGCTAACTCCTTGTCGACGAAATTCAGAACTACGATATATCTTCTCAGTATCTTCTCATCGACGAGACATGTTGTAATAACCTAAGAAATTTAATCAAGGTCTCATCGACGAACACAGGGGATTCGTCGGCGAGGGTACAAGAGGATCTTGTCCACGAGGGCATGTTTCGTCGACAAGAAGATACCGAGAGGCTATTTTTCCAAGTTCTGAATTTCTTCGTTGAGGAGTAGGTATTCATCGACGAACCTCCTTTGTGACCTTGTTGACAAAGTGACGTGTCTCGACGATGAAGCCTAGAGTATAAATAGTCCTAAACTCGGATTTTTACACAGAAATATTAGCAAAACTTTGTCTCTCTCTCCTTTACGGTTCCTCCATCTTTTCTCTTTGATCTCGGCCCTGCCTTTTGCTAGATCGATGATCTGAGGCCACCACGACACTCTTGGGGAAGTTCTTTACAGGTCTGCCAGAGCGGATCGTTGGTGGCATTGAGTTGAATTTCATCCCAAATTTAGGGTAAGGCCTTTTATTCAATATTTGGCTTTACAGCAGTTGTAGAAAATGTAGTAGTTGAAGAAATAATAATATTTTGTTTTGGAAAATATTATTTTTAGGGTTTTGAGTGGGGGAACACTGCGGGTGTAGGACCAGTCATAGTAGGGGACTTTAGTAGGAATCAGGTAGGGAAATATACTATACTAGAAAATCTTAGTATGATTTCAATATAAATTATATGTTTTTACCGGATTATTATTTAGAGTAGGAATTTATACAGTTTATAAATTATGTTTAAGATGATTTAATTATTTTGTGGCATAAGAATAGGGATATAGTACAGAATCATGTTTTACATTATGTATATAGAAACATGTTTTACAGTATTTTCATAATCATGTTTTACAGAATATACAAACAGGGAAATGCTTTTACATTTTTTGAGAATACCATGATTATAACATTTTACAATACCATGACATATAGATTTACAGTTTATTTCCAAAATACAGTTGATATAGATATAGTTTATTACAGCGTCATTGTTAATACAGTTAATACAGAATCATGGTAAAACATATAGATTGTATATAGAAATGTATTATATAGTATCAGACCCTAATGGACCATTACAAATCAGTTTACAAAGCACGGTACCGTAGTTATATTTAGTTAAGAGTGCAACCACATTACTTAGATAGTATGTGGTATTCAAAATTCGATCATGCCTATGTTGTTGACTCGTTCTGAGTTGTGCTTCCAAGTGCAGAAATGTCAAGTTGTATCAAGGATGAGTCCAAGATCGTATTCCACAGGGACCACTGAGTATCAAAATATTTATGAAAGTTTAGTGAAATCCTGTTGCTAAAAAATGGGGTTTGAAAATCTTTTTGGTCTTTTACGATTTTGAAAACAGTAAACAAAGTGAGAGAAGCTTAAGTAAACTATCAAAATGAGATTGAAATTTTATCAATTTTCCAAAAATGTAAATCTAAAAAAACGCAACCAAAACTAAACAAATTAACTGAAACAATTTTACCAAACACTCGGATTATGGGTTCAATGTATGTTTGCTTCCACTGTTTACTAATTCTCTAGGCCTTACTCCTCTTCTTGTTAATCCAATCAAGGCATTAATAAGATGAAATTTTATTACTAAAGCACAAGTAAATTGGCCACATCCAAACGGAAGAAAATAAAAACTCTCATTAAGCATCAACCGAATTTCATATAAATTAGTTAATGAAAATCCTAGATTAAATCAAGGTTTTGATGTGCCTAACGTCAACAACAAAACAAGAAATAAGAGCTAGTGATTTATCAACGATGCCTTAAATTTTCGGTTTCAACCAAATAAAAGTTTATCAATAATTTCTTAGGAGAACTAATAAACCATGGAAAGCAAACGACATCGACCCACAACCCGAATTATAAAACCTAGCCACTCATGCTTGCAATCTGCAATTTTCGGGTCAAGCAAATTCCACAATAAATCATTGCAATAATGAAATAGAAAAAAAAAAACAACAACTTAAAAGAACAATAAACTTGATGTATAATAAAACTAAAGAACTAATTAATCTAACCTAAAATCATTCCAATCATTAGACAAAATGTATACTGAACTAAAATAAAAAATTAACTCAACCTTGAAAGCATTCAAAAGAACAAGAATTTAATTCATCCATTTACTACGCGAATAATAAAGTGAAGAAAAAAAAATTCAATTTAATATTAAACTAGACAAAAAAATGTACTGTAACAGTCATAAAAAAAAATATTAAAAGAGAGAGAGATAAAGAAAGAGAGAGAAGGAGGAGGAGGCAGTGAGGAGTTCAACACAGCAGCTACGGCTGCTATTCTTCCTCTTGCAGCAGTGCGCATAGCAGACCCACGCCACCCCCAGCTTCACTCTCACGGCCCCCTGAAGACCTCTAAAAAATCCCTCCGAAACTAGTTACTATCTTTTCCCTTTCTAGCTCCTTTCTTTGACTTTTCAAAGAAAAAAAAGAAACAACACAAACTCCCCCACACACCCAGTGCCCAGCACTCAAAAGAATGACCCGGCTGCATGGCCGGGTCAAATCAACTCATTTATTTATTTTTTCTTTCTTCTTTCTTCTTTTTGTTAACACCTAATCCATTCTGAACTTTCAAAGCCAATTTTGACCTAGTAAACGTCCGTATCTCTCAAAGCTTGAAACACAAAAGTTATAGATAATCATTTCCTCTTTCTTTAAAAATTTGAATTATCTCGATCGGAGCTTGAACGGAAAATTTATTAATGAAATACAAATAATTGTCGGTTTTAGTTCCCAGGACTTTTCCTCTGATAAAAAATTATCAAAAATTCGTAAATTGCACAATAAAGCCCAAATATTATAAATAGATCACCTTATTAAAATATTTAGAGTAATTAGGCATTTAATTAAAAATATAAGTCGTAATGCATGAATTAAAGCACCTAATTACGCAATTTAAGTGCGTAATGGCACCCCCCAACTAACGTTTTGCTAGTTTCTAGCAAATAAAGTGAATGCATTCAAACTAGGGGAATAACAAATAAGATGCTAATACTTATGAAAATTGCATGCCATGAAAATATGCTTACTGAGTTTAGGAACACATGACATAGATTAACCCAAGTTAAGTATCAACTAAAAAATTTATACACCATCTAGTAACTCAACCAAGGTAATGGAGTGTAACACAGCTCACGTGTACAAGAAATTATCAGAATTCCAAGATTGACTACCAATAGACATTAACGGTTTCAATCACAACAATTAGTCTAACACAACAGCATGGTCTTACTCTAATTCAAAACCACTGTATTGGCGGCTTTCACACTATTACACTTTAAAAGGCCCCCACTTTCGGACTTGAATTGTTGTCCACTTTTAATTGCATGACACAGATTCATGTACATGAAACCCACGTAGTCTTCTCACACGACACTTAATTCTCTTTTATATCTCCTTTAATTTCAAAAATTATCACATTTCATAACACGGATTCTTCAATTTTTACACACGCCCATGGTTTCAGACAACTGCGTGCATGGCTCGTCATTTGCAGGCATGTGGCTCACGGTCCGTTTTGACTAGTTTGGAGTCTGTTTCTCTCAAAATACAAAAACATGGAAGTTGTAAATAATCTTCTCATATTTTTCCAGAAAAATGAATCGTCCTGATTGGAGCTCGAAAAGGAAAGTTATACGCAAATTACGAACTAATGCCGGTTTTGGCTCCCGAGAATTTTCCTACGATAAAAAATTACCAAAAATTCATAAATTATTCAATAAAACTCAAAAATGATAAATATGTCACTTTGTTAAAATATTGGAAATAATTAGGCATTTAATTAAAAATATAAGCCCTAATGACCGGATTAAGATGCCTAATTACGCAGTTTTAGAACATAATCATGCAGTACTGCGCCACGTCACCCAGCAGGTGATGGCTGTGATGACCAGGAGCTTAGGGGAGCGTAGTTACACGATCGAGTAGTTTACGCGGATGAAGCCCCCATCTTTTTCTGGAGGAGATGACCCAATTATAACTGAAAATTGGGTCCAGGACATTGAGGAGACGTTAGCAGTGCTTCCATGTACGAAAAAAGGTGGTACTTGCGGTGTTTAAACTGATAGGGGAGGTGAAGCGTTGGTGGAGATCAGCACAACTGATTGAGGATCAGAGGTCGGTTCTAGTGTCGGTGACGTGGGATCGATTCAAGGAACTGTTCTTCGAGCGATATTTCTCTACTATCATTCGAAGCGCGAAGGTAGCAGAGTTTATGCATCTAGTACAGGGCCATATGACAATATCTCAGTACGCAGCTCAATTTATTGAGTTGTCGCATTTTGCCCCACATTTAGCACCAGATGAAAAGAAAAGGGCAAGAAAGTTTGAAGAAGGTATGAGGCAAAACTTGTTTGAGCAAGTGATTGGTTTTAAGGCTTAGACATTTGCAAAGGTTGTAGATAGGGCTGCGATTATTGAAAAAGGTATACAGAGAGGTATAACAGCTCAGAGTTAGAGGAATAGGTCCATGCCTCAGGGTTTTTAGGCTAGTTTTATTCAGGGTCTATGGAGAGGGGGCCGCGATAGGGGAGATCAGAGGCAAACGACAGGACCTCATGAGAATCAGGGTATGCAAACCTACCCAGTATGCCAGGCATGCAGGAGACGACATTTGGGGGAGTGTCGGATAGGGAGGGATGTTTGCTATCATTTTAGAAGACCCAGCCACATGGCACGTGCATACCCAAGACCACTATACTAGGTTCTACCTCCCAGGCCCTATCGGGGAGGATATCAGGTGCCTCATGAAGCTCAGTAGAGGAATGTGGCCCTGGCGAGGGTTTACACTTTGATGCCAGGTGATGCTGAGGCTACCATAGATGTGGTAATAGGTATTTTTACTATTCTATCGTATCCAATTATTGTTTTATTTGATTCAGGTGTTACTCATTCCTTTGTCTCTCCGTTCTATGTCAAATTAACAGAAAGTGAGACCCAGTCATTAGACATAGAATTGTCAGTAGCTACACCGTCAGGGTCAGTGATGAGGTGTCAAAGGGTACTCAGAGGCTATCCAATAGAAATTTAAAAGGAGAGTGCTACCAGCTGACTTGATCATGTTAGATATGTGTGGGTTTGATGTAATACTGGGTATGGATTGGTTGGCAGTTAATAACGCTAGTATTGATTGTCATCAGAAAGAAGTAATTTTTCAGACCCCCTGGTGAATAGGAATTCAGATTCGTTGGTTTATGCTAGTGTCAACCATGCAGGCAAGTAGATTGCTTCTGGAGGGAGGTTAAGGATTTGTGGCTTTTGTAAAGGAAGTGTCAGAAAATGAATTGAAGCTTGAAAGTACACCAGTAGTATGAGAATTTTAGGTTGTTTTCTAGAGGAGCTACCAAGGTTGCCTCCCGAACGAGAGGTGGATTTTTCTATAGATTTACCTCCAGGGACAGCACCGATCTCTAAGATTCCTTACTATATGGCTCCAGTTGAATTGGGAGAATTAAAGGATCAGTTGCAAGACTTACTAGATAAGAGATTTATACGACCCAGTATATCACCGTGGGGAGCTCCAGTGTTGTTCGTAAAGAAGAAATACGGGTCTATGAGGATGTGTATTGACTACAGGGAGATAAACAAGGTAACTATTAAGAACAAATATCCTTTATCCCATATAGACGATCTATTTGATTAGCTTCAGGGTACACAAGTGTATTCCAATATCGACCTCAGAATGGGGTATCATCAAGTAAGGGTAAAAGTAGAGGACGTTAAGAAGACAACCTTCAGGACCAGGTATAGGCACTATGAATTCCTCGTTATGTCATTTGGTCTGACGAATGCCCCAGCTGTGTTCATGGACTTGATGAATAGAGTCTTTCACCAGTATCTAGATCAGTTTGTAGTGGTTTTTATTGATGATATACTGGTTTACTCAAAAAGTTTTGAGGATCATGAGGTGCATTTGAGATAGGTACTGCAGACGTTCAGGGAGGAAAAGCTATATACCAAGTTTAGTAAGTGTGAGTTCTAGCTTGAAAAGGTTGCGTTTTTGGGTTATGTGATTTCAGGATACGGTATTTTAGTGGATCCCAACAAGATTGATGCAATGGTGAATTGAGCCAAGCCGAAGAACGTGCAGGAAGTCAGAAGTTTCTTGGGACTGGCAGGTTATTACCATCGATTTGTTGAGGGGTTTTTGGCTTTATCAGAACCTCTCATGCATTTGACCAGGAAAAATGCCAAATTTGTGTGGGACGAAGAATGCGAGCAGAGTTTTGAGGAATTAAAGCAGTGCTCGTCACTGCACCAATACTAACGATTCGATCAGGAGGTGATGGTTATGTAATTTACAGTGACGCGTCTTTGAAAGGGCTCGATTGTGTACTGATGCAACATGGTAGGGTGGTAGTGTTTGCTTCCAGGTAGTTGAAAGAATATGAAAAGAACTACCCTACTCACGATCTGGAATTGGCTGCAGTGGTGCACGCACTGAAGATTTGGAGGCACTACCTATATGGTGAGAGATGTGAAATATTTTCTGATCATAGAGTCTAAAGTATTTCTTTACGCAAAAATAATTGAATGTGCAGCAAAGGAGATGGTTAGAACTCATTATGGATTATAACTGCATCATCACTTACTACCTAGGTAAAGCAAATGTGGTGGCTGACGCACTGAGCCATAAATCAAAGGATACAGCGCAGTTAGCAATATTAACTCAACACCCAATTGAGATGGACTTCAAAAGGCTTGGCGTGGAGTTAGTGGAAGATGATCCTCATGCATTTATTGCTAGTCATGTTGTACAGCCTACACTATATGAAAGGACTAAAGCTGCTCATGGGGGGATCCAGAATTAGAGGAAGTAATAGCCAGAATACAGGATGGTCACGGAGAGGAATTCAGTATTTCTAATGACAAGGATCTCAGATTTCGCACCAGACTGTGCGTGCCTATGGATGATAGCATTAGGAGAACAATTTTAGAAGAGGCTCACAGGTCTATATACACTGTTCATCCTGGCAGTATGAAAATGTATAGGGATCTGTGAGAGTATTTCTGATGGAGTGGCATGAAGAGAGAGATTCCAGAATTTGTGCAGCAATGCTTGACGTGCTAGTAGGTTAAGGCTGAGCACCAAAGGCAGACAGGAAAATAGCAGCCACTTTTCATTCTTGAGTAAAATTGGGACCACATATCCATGAATTTTGTTACGGGGCAACCGCCGGAGCTGCATGATCAGAATGCCATTTGGGTAGTTGTTGATAGGCTGACGAAAATGACTCATTTTCTGTCCATTAAAGTTAGCTACCCTATTAACAGATTAGCAGAGATTTATATACAGGAGATTGTTTGACCCCATGGAGTGCCGATATCTATAGTCTCAAACCATGATTCACGTTTTACATCACGGTTTTGGAAGAGCTTATAGGAGGCTTTGGGGACTCAGTTAGCATTCAGCACCACTTTCCGTCCTCAGACAGACAGTCAGACAGAGAGAACAATCCAGGTACTTGAGGATATGCTCTAAGCGTGTGTATTGGATTTTGGAGGTAGCTAGACCCAGTATTTACCACTGGTAGAGTTTGCCTACAACAACAGCTATCAAGCTAGCATAGGCATGGCACCTTATGAAGCATTTTATGGTAAGAGGTGTCGTTCTCCTTTATACTGGAGTGAGCTAGTTGAGAGGTAAGTTTTGGGGCTAGAAATAGTACAGCAGGTGTACAATAAAGTCTAACTTATTCGAGATAGAATCAGTGCAGCACAAAATCGGCAAAAAAGCTACACGGATACTCGCCGCCAGCAATTAATATTTGAAGTGGGAGACCATGTATTTCTAAAAATAGCACCACTGAAGGGAATCATGAGGTTTGGGAAGAAGGGTAAGTTGAGCCCTAGGTTTATTGGCCCATTTGAGATACTTGAAAAGATTGGGTTAGTTGTCTATCGGCTAACTTTACCACCATCTCTATTCAGAATTCATGACGTATATCATATTTCTATATTAAGAAAATATGTCCCAGATCCTTCCCATATTATCTGCTACACAGAATTAGAACTCAGTGATGTTCTAACATATGAGCAAGCTCCAGTGCAGATCTTAGATAGAAAAGAACAGGAATTGCGCAGTAAGAAGATACCACTAGTAAAAGTCTTGTGGAAGAATCACACGATAGAAGAAGCTTCTTGCGAGTTTAAAGATGAGATCAGATAGAAATATGCCCACCTATTTAGTGGGTTATAGCAATGATGTGTAAGTTAAAGTAGTGATAATTTTATTTTGTTTAGTACAGTGTAATTGTAATATACAGTATAGGATAGGTAGTATTTTGATTTTGGGGGATTTTTCTTTTTATAGTTGTAATCTCCCAGAACTACTTATGTAACCATGGTATTCCTCCGCTATAAGTGAGGGCAAGTAATAAAATAAGTAGACCGTTTATCTTAAAGGATGATGAATCATATGAATAGTAAATTTTGAGGACGGAATTTTATAAGGAGGGGAGAATGTAATAACCCAAAAAATTTAATCAGGGTCTCGCGACGAACACAGGGGATTCGTCAACGAGGGTACATGAGGATCCCGTCAAAAAGGCTACGTTTCGTCGATGAGAAAATACTGAGAGGCTATTTTTCCAAGTTTTGAATTTCGTCGCCGAGGAGTAGGCATTCGTCAACGAACCTCCTTCGTGACCTCGTCGACGAAGTGACGTGTCTTGTCGACGAAGCTCAGATTATAAATAGTCCTAAACTCATATTTTTATGCAAAAATATCAGCGAAACTCTCTCTCTCTTTCTCTCTCTCTCTCTCTCTCTCTCCTTTACGGTTCCTCCCTCTCTCTCTCTCCTTTACGGTTCCTCCCTCTTTTCTCTTCGATTTCAGCCCTATTTTTCGCCAGATCGACGATATGAGGCCACCATGATGCTCCTGGGGAAGTTCTCTACAAGTCTACCGTAGTGGATCATTGGTGGGACTGAGTTGAATTTCGTCCCAAATTCAGTGTAAGACCTTTTATTCAATATTTGGCTAACCAGCAATTATAGAAAATGTAGTAGTCGAAGAAATAATAATACTTTGTTCTAGGAAATGTTGTTTTTAGGGTGTTGAGTAGGGAACCCTGTGGGTGTAGGACCAATCACGGTATGGGACTTTAATAGGAATTAGGTAAGGAAAATATGCTATGCTAGAAAATCTTAGTATGATTTCAGTATAAATTATATGTTTTTACCAGGTTATTATTCAGAGCAGGAATTTACACAGTTTATAAATTTTGTTTAAGATGTTTTAATTATTATGTGGCATGAGAATAGGAATATAGTACAGAATCATGTTTTACAATATGTATACAGAAACTTGTTTTACAGTATTTTCAGAATCATGTTTTACAAAATATTCAGATAGGGAAATGCTTTTACAGCTTTTTAGAATACCATGATTATACAGTTTTACAATAACATGATGTACAGATTTATAGTTTATTTCAGAAATACAGTTGATATAGATACAGTTTATTACAACTTCATGGTTAATACAGTTAATACGGAATCATGGTAAAACAGAGAGATTGTATATAGAAATGTATTATATAGTATCAAACCCTGATGAACCGTTACGGATCAGTTTACAGAGTATGGTACCATAGTTATATTCAGTTTATAGTGCAAGCACATTACTCAGATAGTATGTGGTATTCAGAAGTCGATCGTGCCTATGTTGTGGATAGGCTTCCCTTCATATAAGGGTTGAAAGGACTGATCTGACTGTCGGAGTTCAGTTGACTTACCCTAGTCGACCAGCTAGGATAGGTCTCACCTACAGGCCGCACAACCCTGTCATGAGAGGTTAAATCATGATATAGAGTTATCCATCCAGGGAAGTTTTCCCAGTTATTATATGTATATACAGATTTACAGAAACAGAGGATGTACTTATGTATATTAGAAGTATTATGAATAGAAAACTTATAAAGAAAGATATGTTAAGCAACGTAGATAAAAGTAGTGTTATATGTTATTTATACCTATAATCTCAAATTCAGTTATTCATAATATTATGAAATTAGGTTTTTACATAAATGTAACTCATTTGCCACACTAATGATAGCATATGTCATCTTACTGAGCGTCGTCTCATCCCAGTAAATTGATATTTTCCAGGTGATCCAGTTAGGCGAGCAGATCAGGCTCATAGATAGAGGGGGGACTACAGTGCTGCCCTATCAGTAGGGTGAGTACTTTTAGGGAAGGGAGTATTTTTGTGTCGCCCTAGTTCAGTTGTATATGTATATTTTGGGAATATTTTGGCACTCTGGTATTGTATATATATGTTTATGGATATATGAATTTAGCTTCTCGTGGCTTAGGTTGATGGTTTGATTTAAACTAGAAGGTATTAGAGCAGTGTAAATTGCAGTATAGTATATATGTATATATGTAATTTTTAGAGAAAAATTTTAGCAGGTCATTACACACGTCCCCGTCGATGAGCCCCTCATGTGTGCTCATCGACAAATTCCTTGTGTTCATTGACGAGACCTTGTTTAATTTCCTTCTTTAATTCCTTTTCTCTCTCCTCTTCCTATTATTAAATTATGATAATTATTCGGGTCTCTACAGACCAAGTTGAGTAACCTAAAGAATACTAAGCTTAAGATACTAAGAGTCTGGACCAAATGCTCAACCATCAAAACCATTTGGTGCAACTTAGTTGAAGACACTGATGATTCAAATTTCTGATTACCAGTGAGTCTCGACCAGGGTGCGATTAAGGGAAGCATGAGAGCAACTTGGTTGATAGCGACGATCTTCTGTGCTAGATTTGCTGCAAACTTCCCTATTTTGAATTTCAAACTTTGTAAACCCTAATGGGTATAAGTAATAGCTACGAACATGTTCACTAGGTTCCTCTTTGGCCAATTTTGGGTTAGTGATAGACCTGAAACGCCATTGAAAACCACTGTAGATTAGATTTACATACTTTTGTATTTACATTCCTACTCTGGTTTTCTTTGTGTATGAGTGATGTTAGTGACAAACGATTTGTTCTGTAATAAAGAAGCCATCTTTACATCTTTTCTCTTTACTGCTTTCTTTTACTTCTTTGATTTACATGCCTTCTTTTACAGCTCTGATTGGGATGAACACTTAGTAGATAGGATAGCACTTCTACAACTTCAGTCAGGTACACATTGTAGGCTACGGTCTCCCATAGAGGTTCTCATGATCATTGTGATAGAGTATAATTCAGTTCTCGACCGTGCTCCAGACGGTTAGTGCACCCTTGCTACCCTATGCCATCGAATGGCTCCTTGTACTATTTAGCCGATTCTTGGTTAGCTTAATATGGTAAATTGACAAAACTTGGATTATGCACACGACATCCTAAGTTTGATTCATAATTGAGCACTGCTTTGTAAGAGTAGGGTTAATCTAGATTGTGCTCGCTTTCCAATAGATTTTTAGGAAACACCTTGAAAAATATCATCTTTTTACTTTTCTTTTACACAAGGCTGTAATAAACTGATTTGGAAGTCGTTCGATAACTGTGCTTTAAGTCATTGAGGATTGACGCCCAACTTCCCCCACCTTCTAAAGAACTTAGGATTATTTAGGTTTTATAAATATTATTTTTGGTAGTTAAGAACCTAAATCTTGGCGAGCCTACTAGAGATCTTGGTTCAGTTCCTCAAGGAGTATCGTTTCCTAAAGATGTATTACGCTCTGTAGGCCCATCCGGCCATGTGGACTCAATCGGCCTTAAACTTGGTGCTTCATCCACCACTGTTTCACTATTTGGCCAATCAAAGAGCAACCAATTCTACTCTTCGTCTCGTCTCTCCCCATGAAGAGAAGAATTGGGGGTCGGACTTTAGGAAGGTGACATCCATAGTCACATAGGTGCGAAGTGTAGAGGGATCAAAGCACCGACAGCCTTTTTGGTGCACGTCATAGCCCAAGAAGAGGCCATGGAGAGCACATGGATCTAGTTTGGTTCATTGATTTTTGTGAAGATACACATAAGCCACACGCCCAAATACTCGGGGAGGGAGCATTAGGGATGTGGGTAGGGAGATATGGGATGCCAGAACCCAAAGTGAAGTCTTAAGCTTTAAGACTTTGGAGGGTAGTATGTTGATTAAATGTACGGTGAAGGAGACCGCATCAGACCCCTATCGAGCCGACACATAAGTTCCACGTAGTAAAGTTCGTACGGTTTCGAGAATATAGAGATTCTTTCATTCAACTACACCATTTTGCTGAGGAGTTTGAGGACACAATGTCTCTTAAACAAGTCCATGGTGTTCGAAATAGGTGTGGAAGCGCTAATTAACATATTCCCTGCCATTATCAGAGCAGAGAACCCGTAGCTTAGCTAAAAATTGTGTTTGGATCAATGCATGGAATGATTGAAACATGTGTAACACTTCATCTTTATGTTTTAGCAAGTAAAGTCGGGTCATACGGGTACAATCGTCAACAAAAATGACAAACCAACGAACACCAAACCCAATGGAGATAGGAGATCGAAGGACCCCACATATCAGAGTGATGAACTAAAGCAAAGGGAATAGTGATTTTATTCATACGTAGCGAATAGGAAGTACGGTGACTTTTTTTCTAAAATGCAGGTATTACATTTAAGGTTAGATGGCACCATATTTGGAGAAATATCTGGTAGTAAATGTTTCGGATAACTAAAATTTAGATTCCCCAAATGTCGATGCAATAGCCTGATCGATTTGTCGTTCCCTCCCATCACTTTGTATGTGATGAGCATGACCCACGCTGACGCCTTCCATGTAGTATAGGGCCCCCCTTTTAGTATAACACCCAACTATCTCCTTGGTGAGAATATCTTGAAGAAGATAAAATGTAGGATAAATTCGGACAACACAAATTAATTTTGCAGTAACTTGACTAATATAGAGTAATTTATGCGAGAGCGATGGTACAAGTAACGTATTTGACAATTGGAGGGAAGGAGACAGATACACAAATCCAGCCCCTGTGATTGGAGAGACAACCCCATTAACATTTGCAACACTGGTGCTTTGCGCTTGAGATGTCATTGTAAAATCAGTAGCTGCAAAATTTATATTATATGTGGCTCTGAAGTCAAGGAGCCAAGCACCACAATCAACATCACAGGAGGATATAACTAAACCAGAACCAAAGTTACTTATATCAAAGATGCATCCCACATTCTGGGAAGACTCAGCCTGGGGAATCAAGAAAAGGTGGGGTTCAGCTGATCTACAGCCACCTTGCCCATCTTCACACCAACCGAGTCCTTCTTTTTCTTTGCCTGCAACGCATACCACCAATCAAAATAACCATTTAAAAAAAAAACAATTCTCACTTGTGTGGCTCTGTTTGCCATTATGGGAGCATTTTGTTCCACATCAGAAATTGTCCGAGACTTAGAGGCTATAGTGGATTTTCTAGTGGGCTGGCTGCAGACCGCAACAAAGGGTGAGGTGGTTGAACTCAATTTCAACTATTGGTGGCCAGAACTGCATTGGAAGTATTGTTGGGGTCGCTAGAGCTCATGAATGCATGTCGGAGAGCCTCCCTGCGAACATGAGCATAAGCTTGCTTGATGCAGGAAGGAAATGGGCGCATTTGAAACACATTGCTACAGATGTTGTCGAGGCAATCATCAAGACCGTCGAGGAAGGTGTAAATGCGATCCTCTTGGAGTAGTTTGTTGTCGTGGGGGATATCGGTGGCGCATTCCATCGGATTTGGACGGGGAAAATCAATTTCAAGCCAAAGTCCTTGTATTTCAGTGTAGAACTTCTCAAGGGAGCCGCTGGCTTGTTACAAGCGAGCCACACATCGCTGGAATTTGTAGATATTAGAAGTATCGCTTCCATTGAAATAATTCATAGCAATGGCATCTCAGACTGATTTTGTAGTGCGAAATCAGATGAAATTGCCAATAAGTGTTGAATCCATGGAGTTTGTAGACCATCCTTTAACAATGGCATTATCGGTAAGCCATTTTCAAAAGGATGGGTGTAACTGCAGCAATGGTGGACAGTCGCCGCTAATATAGCCTAGTTTGTCTTTGCCGAAGATGTACATCTCAACAACCTGAGACAAAATGGCGTAGTTGGAACCATCCAACTTGATGCCGATTGGAGTGGTTGAGCTTTCGATAGTCGAAGTCGGGACCTGGACTTTGGATAAAGCTTTGGTCATTTGGTTGGTAAGGGTGGTGAGGATGGAGTTCGTATGTCGTGAAGAGTCACCAGAGTTAGAGATAATGCCAGTATCAGCCATAGTTGGAAGGCACGAATCAAATAAAGAAAGCTAGAGTTTTTTCGATGGAGGGAGCCAAGGATTGGATTCCTTGTTCTGATACCATGTCAACTTTGCTCTTTTTATTTCTTCATCCATATATTTTATTTACATTGAGAGAATACAAATAAATAGGAAAACTTGCAATCCTATTTTGGGTAATATAGATATCACAACAAAAGAGGATGATTCTATATTTACATGTACAGCTATATATTTCCTAATTTGGTTTCTATTAGCTCAAGCCAACAAGAAGGAGAGAGTAAAGTAAGTAAATTCAACATAATTAATACTTGATTAAAAGTAATAAAAGGAAGAAGAGTTACTTGCATAAATATTTGATAGTACGAGCAAAAATTGTGTAAAGCATATCATGGATTACTTCATATATTTTTACGGAGTAGTATGAGGACACAATGTCTCTTGAACGAGTCCATGGTGTTTGAAATAGGTGTGGGAGCACTAATTAACATATTTGCCACCATTATTAGAGCGAAGAACTCGTAGCTTGGCTAAAAATTGAGTTTGGATCATTGCATGGAATGATTGAAACATGTGTAACACTTTATCTTTATGTTTCAGCAAGTAAAGTTGGGTCATATGGGTACAACCGTCAACAAAAATGACAAACCAACAAACACCAGACCCAATAAAGATAGGAGATCGAAGGACCCCACATATCAGAGTGATGAACTAAAGCAAAGGGAATAGTGCTTTTATTTATACGTAGCGAATAGGAAGTACGGTGACTTTTTTGCTAAAATGCAGGTATTACATTTAAGGTTAGATGGCACCATATTAGGAAAAATATCTAGTAGTAAATGTTTCGGATAACTAAAATTTGGATGCCCCAAATGTTGATGCAATAGCCTGATCGATTTGTCGTTCGCTGCCATCACTTTGTATGTGATGAGCATGACGCACGCTGATGCCTTCCATGTAGTGTAGGGCCCCCCTTTTAGTATAACACCCAACTATCTCCTTGGTGAGAATATCTTGAAGAAGATAAAATGTAGGATAAATTAGGACAACACAAATTAATTTTGCAGTAACTTGACTAACAGAGAGTAATTTATGCGAGAGCGATGGTACAAGTAACGTATTTGACAATTGGAGGGAAGGAGACAGATACACAAATCCAACCCCTGTGATTGGAGAGACAACCCCATTAACATTTGCAACACTGGTGCTTCGCGCTTGAGATGTCATTGTAAAATCAGTAGCTGCAAAATTTATATGATATGTGGCTCCGGGGTCAAGGAGCCAAGCACCACGATCAACATCACAGGAGGATATAACTAAACTAGAACCAAAGTTACCTATATCGGAGACGCATCCCACATTCTGGGAAGACTCGGCCTGGGGAATCAAGGAAAGGTGAGGTTCATGTTATCTACAGTCACCTTTCCCATGTTCACACCAACCGAGTCCTTCTTTTTCTTTGCCTGCAACGCATACCACCAATCAGAATAGCCATTTTTTTTAAAAAACAATTCTCACTTTTATGGCACTGTTTGCCATTATTGGAGCATTTTGATCCACATCAGAAATAGTCCATGACTTAGAGGCTACAGTGGATTTTCTAGTGGGCTGATTGGAGACCGCCACAAAGGGTGAGGTGTTTGAACTCAATATCAACTATTTGTGGCCGGAACTGCATCGGAGGTATTGTTGGGGTCGCTAGAGCTCATGAATGCATGTCGGAGAGCCTCCCTGCGAACATGAGCATAAGCTTGCTTGATGTAGGAAGGAAATGGGCGCATTTGAAACACATTGCTACAGATGTTGTCGAGGCAATCATCAAGACTATCGAGGAAGGTGTAAATGCAATCCTCTTGGAGTAGGTTGTTGTAGTGGTGGATATCGGTGGCGCATTCCATCGGATTTGGACGGGGAAAATCGATTTCCATCCAAAGTCCTTGTATTTCAGTGTAGAATTTCTCAAGGGAGCCGCCGGCTTGTTGCAGGGGAGCCACACATCGCTGGAGTTTGTAGACTTGAGAAGTATCGCTTCCATTGAAATAAGTCATAGCAATGGCATCTCATATCGATTTTGTAGTGCGAAATCGGATGAAATTGCCAATAAGTGTCGAATCCATAGAGCTTGTCAACCATCCTTTAACAATGGCATTATCGGTAAGCCATTTTCAAACGGATGGGTCTAACTGTAGCAATGGTGGACAATCGCCATTAATATAGCCTAGTTTGTCTTTGCCGAAGATGTACATCTCAACAACCTGGGACAAAATGGCGTAGTTGGAACCATCCAACGTGATGCCAATTGGAGCGGTTAAGCTTTCGATAGTCGAAGTCGGGACCTGGACTTTGGATAAAGCTTCGATCATTTGGTTGGTAAGTGTGGTGAGGATGGAGTTGGTATGTCGTGAAGAGTCCCCAGAGTTAGTGATAATGCCAGTATCAGCCATAGTTGGAAGGAACGAATCAAATAAAGAAAGCTAGAGTTTTTTCGATGGAGGGAGCCAAGGATTGGATTCCTTGTTCTGATACCATGTCAACTCTCCTCTTTTTATTTCTTCGTCCATATATTTTATTTACATTGAGAGAATACAGATAAATAGGAAAACTTGCAATCCTATTTTTGGTAATATAGATATCACAACAAAAGTGGATGATTCTATATTTATATGTACAGCTATATCTTTCCTAATTTGGTTTTTGATAGCTCAAGCCAACAAGAAGGAGAGAGTAAAGTAAGTAAATTCAACATAATTAATACTTAATTAAAAGGAATAAATGGAAGAAGAGTTACTTGCATAAATATTTGATAGTACCACTAAAAATTGTATAAAGCATATCATGGATTACTTCATATATTTTTGCAGAGTAGTATGAGGACACAATGTCTCTTGAACGAGTCCATGGTGTTCGAAATAGGTGTGGAGGCGCTAATTAACATATTCGCCGCCATTATCAGAGCGGAGAACTCGTAGCTTGGCTAAAAACTGAGTTTGGATCATTGCATGGAATGATTGAAACATGTGTAACACTTTGTCTTTATGTTTCAGCAAGTAAAGTCGGGTCATACGGGTACAGGCATCAACAAAAATGACAAACCAATGAACACCAAACCCAATAGAGATAGGAGATCGAAGGACCCCACATATCAGAGTGATGAACTAAAGCAAAGGGAATAGTGCTTCTATTCATACGTAGCGAATAGGAAGTACGGTGACTTTTTTTCTAAAATGCAGGTATTACATTTAAGGTTAGATGGCACCATATTTGGAGAAATATCTGGTAGTAAATGTTTCGGATAACTAAAATTTGGATGCCCCAAATGTCGATGCAATAGCCTGATCGATTTGTCGTTCCCTCCCATCACTTTGTATGTGATGAGCATGACCTACGCTGACGCCTTCCATGTAGTATAGGGCCCCCCTTTTAGTATAACGCCCATCTATCTCCTTGGTGAGAATATCTTGAAGAAGATAAAATGTAGGATAAATTAGGACAACACAAATTAATTTTGCAGTAACTTGACTAACAGATAGTAATTTATGCGAGAGCGATGGTACAAGTAACGTATTTGACAATTGGAGGGAAGGAGACAGATACACAAATCCAGCCCATGTGACTGGAGAGACAACCCCATTAACATTTGCAACACTGGTGCTTCGCGCTTGAGATGTCATTGTAAAATCAGTAGCTGCAAAATTTATATGATATGTGGCTCCGGGGTCGAGGAGCCAAGCACCACGATCAACATCATAGGAGGATATAACTAAACTAGAACTAAAGTTACCTATATCGGAGACGCATCCCACATTCTGGGAAGACTCGGCCCGGGGAATCAAGGAAAGGTGGGGTTCAGGTTATCTACAGTCACCTTTCCCATGTTCACACCAACCGAGTCCTTCTTTTTCTTTGCCTGCAACGCATACCACCAATCATAATAGCCATTTTTTTTAAAAAACAATTCTCACTTGTGTGGCACTGTTTGCCATTATGGGAGCATTTTGATCCACATCAGAAATAGTCCATGACTTAGAGGCTATAGTGGATTTTATAGTGGGCTGGCTGGAGATCGCAACAAAGGGTGAGGTGGTTGAACTTAATTTCAACTATTTGTGGCCAAAACTGCATCGGAGGTATTGTTGGGGTCGCTAGAGCTCATGAATGCAAGTTGGAGAGCCTCCCTGCGAACATGAGCATAAGCTTGCTTGATGTAGGAAGGAAATGGGCGCATTTGAAACACATTGCTATAGATGTTGTTGAGGCAATCATCAAGACCTTCGAGGAAGGTGTAAATGTGATCCTCTTGGAGTAGGTTGTTGTAGTGGTGGATATCAGTGACGCATTCCCTCGAATTTGGACGAGGAAAATCGATTTCTAGCCAAAGTCCTTCAATTTCAGTGTAGAACTTCTCAAGGGAGCTTCGGCTTGTCGCAGGCGAGGCACACATCGCTGGAGTTTGTAGACTTGAGAAGTATCACTTCCATTGAAATAAGTCGTAGAAATGGCTTCTCAAACCAATTTTGCAGTGCGAAATTGGATGAAATTGCCAATAAGTGTCGAATCCATAGAGTTTGTAAACCATCCTTTAACAATGGCATTATCGGTAAGCCATTTTCAAAAGGATGGGTCTAACTGCAGCAATGGTGGACAGTCGCCGTTAATATAGCCTAGTTTGTCTTTGCCGAAGATGTACATCTCAACAACCTGGGACCAAATGGCGTAGTTGGAACCATCCAACTTAATGCCGATTGGAGCGGTTGAGCTTTCAATAGTCGAAGTCGGGACCTGGACTTTGGATAAAGCTTCGGTCATTTGGTTGGTAAGGATGGAGTACCAGAGTTAGTGATAATGCCAGTATCACCCATAGTTGGAAGGCACGAATCAAATAAAGAAAGCTAGAATTTTTTCGATGGAGGGAGCCAAGGATTGGATTCCTTGTTCTGATACCATGTCAACTCTGCTCTTTTTATTTCTTCACCCTTATATTTTATTTACATTAAGAGAATACAGATAAATAGGAAAACTTGCAATCCTATTTTTGGTAATATAGATATAACAACAAAAGAGGATGATTCTATATTTACATCTACAGCTATATCTTTCCTAAGTTGGTTTCTGATAGCTCACGCCAACAAGAAGGAGAGAGTAAAGTAAGTAAATTCAACATAATTAATACTTGATTAAAAGGAATAAAAGGAAGAAGAGTTACTTGCATCAATATTTGATAGTACCAGTAAAAATTGTGTAAAGCATATCATGGATTACTCCATATTTTTTTACATGGCTATGGTTTGTAGAGCAAATTAATGTTACATTTGGGCCCTTAAATTTGGATTTGAATCAATTTGGACAAAAAAACTAAATATAGTTTTATGTATATTACATTTTGTCTATATGCATGCAAATTTTAATCCAAATGCTCTCCTAAATATATCTTCAATTTCATTATTTTTATGAAAATTTTTCTGACACCATGTTTGTGAAGAGACTACGTGCTTTGTCTTTCATTTTAGAAATATAAATTTTAAATTTTAAATATTATATTTGAATTATGTAAATTTAAATAAAATATAATATTAAATTATATTAAATTTATTTTAAAATTTTCACTTATCCAAATACTAAAATTCATTGGCCCACACATTATCTTAACAATTGTGGTCTTTTTCTTTTTTCGGATCAAGGAAAAGGCTGCATTCTGTGCAAAAATGTTGCATGGACCACTCTCTTTTTCTATAATTGGTATGGGCGAATTTTGCACATGTTTTTCATATACCAAATATTCAAGAGATAAGTCCAGGAGCGCATTCACGGAGTGACGAACGTAATTAAAATCTCTCCTGCTGCATGGGGCCAGGTCTCACCCCCACAAGACTGTGACAGGACAGGGGCGAGAGCAATAGGACGATCGACGTTGGCCGGCCGTGCCCCGTTGCAGTTTCGACGGTGAAGGCATTTTAGGTCACGCCGCGTCCCGCAGTGGACGTCAATAATTTATGTGAGGGAAGGTCCTGCAGCCTGGCTGCTCGTGAGGACAGCCATTTGGCTCAATTCTTCTATAAATAGCTAGCGAACTGACAGTTTGCAGTACGCATTCACAAGCTCATTTGCACCATATAGCTAGTAAACTAATACAGCCACAACGCATCCCCACCGCAAACCCAAAAGGTGCAGCCGGGTTTGGAGTATATCATGAACCCTCGCCGCCAGTTTGCTAACCCCGACTACAAGCCCTCTAATAAGCTCTCCGTATGCTCGCTCGCTCTCTCTCTCTCTCTCTCTCTCTCAATACAGTAGAACAAATATATATATATATATATATATATAGAGGCAAATTTGTAAAATCATTTATAAAGGGTATTTTTAATTCATTTTATTTTATTATTGTATGCCAACAAAATCATCAAGGCCAATATACAACTTTGAGAATGTGTGCATACTCTATACATAGCTATACCAAAAAATAATTGTATTTTATCTATTGGGCGCCTTTTTCTCTCTTCAACATGGGAGATTCAAATTTTAAATAAGGTATTTTTTATGAGACTTAGTATATATATATCATCTTTACATACTCTCCATAAACACAACTGAAATCTCCATCCCACTGACTTGTGATCGCAATGTCTTCTTGATATTAAAAATTGAAGCACCAAATAAATCATATCTAGTTTGGATGGATCATGAAGTGGGCATTAATATTGTTTCTCAGTAGGCCTCTCCAATTTGGGGCAAGGGCATGGCATTTGGACCTTAAAATTGAATGTGTAAATTTGAACCAAATGTAGAATGAACCTGTATTGAATTTCTTTCTAAATCCACACAAATCTAAATACAAAACCCGATATCCATCTCTCAAGCACAAACTCAACATGCATTTCATATTTAAGATTGGATAGATGTGGATATATATTCATCAGGTCTTTGAATCTCTCCCAGCAAGCCTGGAAGGTCTCATCAACTCCTTGCATGAATCGACTGATCTGTTCCTACAAAAATTAAGTTCTCTGTAAGGGAAAAAATTTATGCAAAAATTTATTTTGCATATCAGTCCAATTAGAGATAGAATTAGGCGTAAGAGAATTAAACCACGTCTTAGCCTTATCTTTCAATAAAAAAGGAAATAAACACAATCTAATTGCTTGATTAGTAGCAGCCTCATCTATGAATGTAACACATACAAGCTCAAAATCAGTTAAATGTTGATACGGATTTTCACACTCCATCCCATAAAATTGAGGTATCACATATATCATTTCAGACTTAATGTTAAAGTTTTATGCATTCTCAGGCAATATGATGCAAGATGGTTGTGTGGTTCGTGTAGCCTGCAAAAAATTTATAAGCGTGCGTGGTGCAGGTGGTGCCATATTTATTTATTTATTTTTCAAAACTCAATTTTTTTTTCTTTTATTTTTTTTTTCTTTTTCATGAGAAAAATTAAAATAACGGGAAAAACACTAGTTTGAAACTAAAACCAACATTCCCCGCAACGGCGTCAAAAACTTGACTCACTCGAAAAATGAGCAGCACGGAAGCTATCCCAAGTATAGGAATTCTGTCATGTAATATTTAGTCCAATGGCCAAATCGTCTCCTCAAGGAATGCATTTTAATTCCAAACTCGTGTAATTTCAAAAGAAATTAAGAAAATAAAAATTTACTGAACATAGTTCAGATTCAGTTTCTTAGGATTTTTTAGGTTTTTGCAATAGAATTTAAATTCTAACTAAAAATTAAATATGCATGAAATAACTTAAATAGATACCAGATTCAATGCCAGAATAATGAAAGAACTAAACCCTACAATTATTCAACTAAATAAAAATATTAACTTTAAACGTAAATCCAAACAAGAATACACTCTAAATAAAAACACCAACTTTAATAATAAAAACAACCAAAGAAAATAATTAAATCCCTATAAAAACTTTAAATAAGAAGACAAATTGAAATTAACAATAATAATGCCCAAACTTTAAATAAGCGCATAATATGGACCCGCTATTTACTTCTCGATTTTGGAAGAATCTACAGAAAGCATTGTGATCTCAACTCACTTTTAGTACCGTTTTTCACCCGCAGATTGATGGTCAGTCAGAGAGGACCATTCAGATTCTAGAGGATATGTTACAGACATGTGTACTAGATTTCGGGGGTTAGTTGGATTAAATATCTGCAATTAGTTGACTTTGCATACAATAATAGTTATCAGGCCAGTACCGAGATAGCACTGTATGAGGCATTATGGGGCCAAAGCTTGTTCAGCAGACTGCTGAGTCTGAGAAGGTCCAGCTTATCAGGGAAAGAATTAAGACGGCACAGAGTCAGCAAAAAAGTTATGTGGATATACGCCGGCGAGAGCTAAAGTACGAGATAGGTGATGCGATATTTTTTGGCATTGCTCCGATGAAAAGGGTAATGAGATTTGGGAAAAGGGGAAGCTAAGCCCTAGATGCATTAGGTCATTCGAGATTTTGGAAAGAGTTGGTCTAGTGGTGTACAAAATAGCATTACCCTCAGCATTGTCTATGATCCACGGCGTGTTCCACGTGTCCATGCTAAGGAAGTACGTTTCGGATCCTTCGCATGTGATCAGTTATGAGTCTTTGGAGCTCGGGGACACTTTGGCATATGATGAGATACCGGTTCAGATTTTAGACCATAAGGAACAGGAGTTACGTACTAAGAGGATTCCACTAGTAAAAGTACTTTGGCGTAATCATGCAGTAGAGGAAGTTTCATAGCAATTAGTGACAGAAATACGTCAGAAATATCCACAAGTGTTCAGAGAGGCTTAGTGCTAAATAGGTAAGTAGAACGGTAGGTAAGTGTTGGTTTGTATGTATAGTGTTAGAGTAGATTTGTTTACGGTTTAGTATATGGATGGTCTTTGGGGGAGTTTGTATGGTATTGTAATCTCCTGAGACACTACATGTAACCATGGTATTCTTCCGCCATAAGTAAGGGTATTTAATAAACTTAGGACGAGGCTACTATGTGGGTGGCAGTCGGCTCTTCCTAAAGTCAGATCAACAGATCAGTAATTATTCAGTGGATGTGATGTAAATCAGTCAGAAAATTTTAAGGATGAAATTTTTTTAAGGAGGGGAGAATGTAGTAACCTGAACCAAAAAAATAAATAAATAAATAAAAGAAAAGAGAAAGGAAAGGAAAAAAAGGAAAATGGGTTTGGCCAGGCCCAAACCATCGCCAGTTTCGTGACGATCAGAAAAATTGTCAATGGTTTTCCTGTAGGTAAACTATCGAGAGTTGTTTAAAGGCTAAACCATCGATGATTTTGTCAAGCCCAGAAAAACCGTCGATGGTTTTCCAACGAGCAGAGTTACTTGAGGGCTAAGTTATGTTTATTTCTTCATAACTTTCATTTGCTCTCTCTCTCTCTCTCTCTCTAGCCTCGAAAACTCTCCGCAAGTGCTCCCCAGTTCTCTCTCCCTTCTCCCAACACGTAGGCCGTCGATATTCGGTTGATTTGTGCGGTTAGGGTTTTCGTGGTTTCGAAAGTTTTAGTATTTTTCTTCAGGAACAGTTAAGGGGATTATATTATATCAGTTATTTTTTAATATGGACCGATTAAATTGCAATTTATGTTACAAAAACGGTATATATGATTCTCTGAATGAATTGGGTATATGAAAATGGTTATTTTGACTTTTATACGTTTTTGGGAAAAACTAACGTGAATGGTTTGAACATGTCCTATTTTCAATAAAATAAGTAGTTTGAGTTAAATAAAACCCTGGAGATACTCATACCCTTGTTTTCAGCAACTTATATGTTTCCTCGTCAGTTTATTTTGTTTATACTTTATCAGATAAAAATTATGTGGCACAAGAATAGTTTTTAAATGGCATGTTAGAACAGAATGTTTTAATTGATATTATACAGTATGATGTGACCGCTATAAACTGAGATGTGATGTGACAACTATAAGTCGAGATTTGATATGACGGCTAGATGCCGAGATTTGATATGTCGATTTTATACCGAGATAGAATATGACAAATATTTTATATAATTATGAACAACGCATGTTTTATATAGTGTTATGAAAAATGAATTATGATTTTAGTATTATTATGTAAATTGTCATATATGATTTAAGAACCCTATGGATATGAAATGTTGTATTATGAGCACGATATCGTAGCTATGAATTGGCAGCGAGTGCAATCACAGAAGGATGGAAGTGTGATATGAGATAGTTGATTGGAGACTTGGGTACAATACTATCCCGAGGCTGTTCCAGGGGCCCCATCTGAAGTAGTTTCGATTGACTCTTTTTTATGTAATTCCAGGTTAAGGGTAGGCACAATCGTACTTACTATCTTTTTTGACTCAACTATGGTCGGCCAGCCATATGCTGAGTCCAGCCTTCGAGCTGCACAACTCGTTATGAGGGGAAGCATGTCGTATAAGTATGTGAAATCGTGACGACGCTAGTTCAGTAGTCCAGGTTGTATCTTCTAGGCATATATGGGCTAATTTACTATAAAATGGGTTATATTGAATCGATAGTTTTTTATTCTGAAATTATGTATTTTTAGATATATAGTGCAGTACAGTTTAAATGTCATTTCATATACATTTAAATAATGAAAGTTTAATATTCACACAAGAACTCATACTAATCACACACTGATAATAATATAATTCGTCTTACTGAGAAGTGTCTCACCCTATTATACAAATCATTTTTCAAGTCCTTCAAGGAACCGTGCCTAGTTTACTACGGGGCAGGAATTAGACTTTTGGGGGTGATAGACAGAGCTGGTGAGCCACCAGCTATTACATATTATTATTTTGTTGAGTTGTATTATATAGATAGGTAGTTTAATGTATGTATTTGGGAACAATTAGAACTCTTGTAAAGTGTTTTGAGGTTTTAGCATATTCCGCTGTATGGTTTTTAATTCCAATAATGACAGGTGCACCTGAAATTCTCTTGTTAAGGCGAATTGCAGTATTTATGGTATCAGAGAATTTATATATTTTACTAGCACTCTATACCTCGCATGGAGGGTCGGGGCACTACAGGTGGTATCATTGCATTTTTATATTTTTAGCAGTTAAATTTTCAAGTCATGACCCTGTCTCATATCTCCAGTCATTTAAAAAATAATTATGAGCCTACCTCTTTTGGTGGATAAAAGGTTCATTCAATCATCTTATCTAAAAAACTAAATAATAAAATGTTCATCCGCCATAAGTGAGAGCTATCAATGAATTTAGGATTTTCGTTAAAGAAAATCATCTTATCTTAAAAGCTAAATAATATCATCAAATGAAATATCATAATATATTTAATTAAATGATACTAATTTATTAAATCTAAATTTAATGCAATTATATTTAATAAATATCTAATAAAAATGATATTTTAATAATAGTTTTTTCTTTGATATTTTAATGCACATGTTTTCTGTGTTTGAAGAGATGAGGTGGGAGGCATGCATGCGTACTTGTGGTGCAGAAGCCTTTATCCTTATCCATTCAGGAGCAGTAGACGCGTACTCGCAAAAACTTAATCAAAATCTCTCCAGCTGCCTGCGTCAGACCGTGAGAGCGCCACAAAGAGTGGCCGGCCGGTCCCCCAGTTGCAGCCACGCCGCGCCCCGCAGTGGACGTCAATAATTGATGTCCGTACGATCGTGGTCCTGAACATGCTGCAACGCGGCAGCTCATTTGCAAGCCGTGAACAGTTACAAGTTTTTTTTTTCTTCTTAAATGAAGTGAAATATTCATCGAAAGAGGCAGACCAAGCAAGGATCTTGGTAAGCTAGCAACAAGAGAATATAGATAATGGTCCTTATAAAACTATATTGGTACACAGATACTTACCTTGAAAAAATTTAAAAAGAAGAGGCTGGGTCATGGCAAACAAAGCGAAGAGAACACAGACGCCATTTATTCCTACAGTACTGTAAATTTAGTAAAGAGATATGGATCCTCTTGGTACCAACTTTAAAAACGTAGGGTGATGCCTCAAACCCTCAAAGGTCAGACTGACTTGGTAGCAAACTAAATTAATGGGTCAGCAGAAATTATTGAAATTTGCACCCATTGAAACAAAGATATGAGAGATTTGAATGGAAAAGAACATTAGGGTTTTTATCGAAAAGATACAAACACAAAGATGTTGAACTAGAGATCGAATTATTAGCAATCAAATGGAACAATTGTTTTGGAAATCAACACTCAAGAATTGGAAGGATTTCTTCAGTGAATTGCATACTTGCCCTTGATTGTTAACTCTCTTAAGCCTATCTTAGGCTTCTTGTACACTCCATAAACTTAATTTATATGTTCATACCTTTTTCTTCAATAAATTCAGTATTACCTTTGAAAAAAGTGTCAAGTACTATGCTCTTTTTATTCTTTTTCCCTATATTTTCTTTACATTGAGAGAATACAAATAAATAGGAAAATTTGCAATCCTATTTTTGGTAATATAGATATCACAACAAAGAGGATGATTCTATATTTATATATACAACTATATCTTTCCTAATTAAGATGGTTTCTAATAGCTCACGCCAACACTGCCCCTCAAATTGATGCATACAAGTCTCTAATGCACAACTCGTTGAGTGAGTTGTGAAACTATTTGCTTGATACCACCTTTGTGAGTATGCATGTCTACTAGTTGGTCTTCGAACTTCACAAATGGAAATCGAATTATTTTCGCTTTTGAGTTTGTCTTGATAAAATGTTGATCCACTTCCACATGTTTTGTACGATCATGTTAGGCTAGGTCGTGAGATATTGCAATAGTAGCTTTATTTTCACAAAAAGAGATTCATTTATGAAGTAGATGTGAAGTCTTGTTTAGTAAGTAGTCTCTTGATCTAGAGTAGTTCACAAAGCCCTTTTGTCATTCCTTAGAATTCTGCTTCGGCACTGGAAAGTGCTACCTCCTTTTATTTCTTACTTCTCCATGTAACAAGATACCCACAATAAAACATAAAATAACCTGAAGTAGATCTTTTCACTGAGATATCTCTAGCCCGTTCTACATCTTTATAGCGATTAATTCTTAAATGACTATTCTTTGAAAACATAAGTCCCTTCCCAAGTGAGGACTTCAAGTATCTTTTAGTATTCGGGCTATAACATTTATATGATCTTCACTAGGATTATGCATGAATTGGCTAACTACGCCTACAACATATGCAATTTCTGGACGAGTATGTGAGAGGTATGTAAGTTTGCCAACTAACCTTTGGTATCTCCCTTTATTCGTTGGTGCTTTATCTGAGTATTCTAAAAGTCTGTGGTTTTGAACAATTGGAGTATCCACTGGTTTGCACTCCAACATTCCTGCCTCAATTAATTATACATCCAACACTACTTCCTTTGGGAAGGAAACATTCCTTGTCTAGACCAAGCAACTTGAATTCCCAAAAAGTACTTGAGTCCTCCCAAGTCCTTTATCTCAAATTCAGTGGCCAACTCCTTCTGTGGTTTGGATGTTTCTTCTACATCGTCTCTTGTGATAATCATGTCATTCACATAGACTATAAACATGGTTACCTTTCCTAATTTGTACTTCAGGAACAGTGTATGGTCTGAGTTGCTTTGCTTGAACCTGTATTTCATCATTGCTAGACTAAACTGCCCAAACCACACTCGAGACGATTATTTCAATCCATATAGTGCTCGTTGTAGTTTGCCTACAACCTCGGTTTCAGTGGATGTCTTGAAGCCCGAGGAAGGTCCATGTACACTTCTTCTTCAAGGTCACCGTGTATACGTAGAAAGCAATTTTTTACGTCAATTTGATGTAATGGTCAGTCAAGGTCAGCTGTAAGAGATAACAATATCCTTACATTGCTTAGTTTCGCAATTGGTGAAAAAGTCTCTTGGTAGTCTACCCTATATGTCTTTGTATAGCCTTTTGCCACCAATCTTGCTTTGTACCTATCAACCGAGCCATATGCCTTGTGTTTGATGGAAAATATTCATTTGCATTCTATTACTTTCTTCCCTTCAGGCAACAAGACTATGATCCATGGACTACAAAAAATAAGGTTATTAGTAATTGATCAAAATCGTCACTAATAATCACAAAACCGTCACTAATACTATTAGTGACAATTTTGTGATCATTAGTGATGGTTTAGAATTTGTCGTTATATCTGCAGTTACTAATACTTATTAGTAATGAATTTTAAAATTCGTCACTAATAATTGAGCATTAGTGATAGATTATAGCCGTCACTAAAAACTTAAGACCATCACTATAAATTTTACATTGGTTCGGCTCAAAATCGTCACTAAAGTCATAGTATTAGTGACGGTTTTAAATTCATCACTATTGCTCACAAGCAGCTATTAGTGAAGGTTTCAAAATCATCACTAATAATTAGGCTTTAGTGACGCTTTTAAAATTCATCACTAATACTTTACTATTAGTGACGGTTTTGAAACCTTCACTAATACTTAAAAAATGGACAATTATTAGTGACGATTTTAAAACCATCACTAATAATTTAAAATTAAAAAATTAATCATTAATTCCTATAAAAATCTGTAATTACATTTTCGCATACATAACATTAAACCATAATTTCTAAAAAATTCATAAATTATTCAAAATTCAAATACAAATACAAATACATTATACAAATTTCATTTGTTCAGATAACAAAAAAATATAAAAAAAAAAATCAAAACACCATCCGACTATAGTGCATGGCATCTTGATTGACATATTCTGCTATTTGGAATATTTGAATCTTGCATGATATCTTTGTTTGAGCATCTTGATTGAGAACATACTAAAATACAAAGATTACACTGATAGAAAATACCTTTGAGAGTTGAACTATCTAGACTACACTAAGCTTACATTTTAAATCATCTATGTTGTATGTGATTTAACGCATTTGGATACACATCTGCTTTACGTGAAAGTACTTTTATATTATACCATTTGATTGTAATCTGAGTGATTCCAGGCGTGGCCTGAGGGGGCGGTAATTCAGTCCGGTAAGGATTGTTGTAAAGGTTGAGGTCAGCCCTGTGCTAATTGACCTGATTTGTGTAGGTGTCATTCCACCTGGTTAAATGAGCAAGTGATAGTGATAATCCTTGTGCTTGTTAGCCAAGGCGGGGACGTCGGCAGTTGGCCGAACCTCGATAACATATCTGCGTGTCACCCTCTCTTTACTGCTTTTTTGTGCTTGTGTGGTTGATTAAACTGCTTTATTTAATTTCTGATATATTTATATTACTTGCACTAAATTGACCATAGGGTTGTGAGCATACTGCTGTTAGGAGGAATACCTAGGGGTTAAATTTTAAAAATATCAATTCACCCCCCCTCTTGGGATCACTGTAAAGCTAACAGTTGGCAAAGGTGGTGAGGATAGAGTAGGTATGTGGTGAAGAGTCACTGGAATTAGTGATAATGCCGGTGTCAACCATAGTTGGAAGGCACGGATTAAACAAAGAAAGGTGGAGTTTTTTCGGTGGAGGGGGCCAAGGATTGGATTCCTTGTTCTGTTACCATGTCAACTCCGCTCTTTTTATTTCTTCACCCCTATATTTTATTTACATTGAGAGAATACAGATAAATAGGAAAACTTGCAATCCTATTTTTGGTAATATAGATATCACAACAAAAGAGGATGATTCTATATTTACATCTACAGCTATATCTTTCCTAAGTTGGTTTCTAATAGCTCATGCCAACAAGAAGGAGAGAGTAAAGTAAGTAAATTCAACATAATTAATACTTGATTAAAAGGAATAAAAGGAAGAAGAATTACTTGCATCAATATTTGATAGTACTAGTAAAAATTGTGTAAAACATATCATGGATTACTTCATATATTCTTAGGTGGCTATGGTTTGTAAAGCAGACTGATGTTACATTTGGGAGCATAAGATTTGGGGACTTAAATTTGAATTTGAATCAATCTGGACAAAAAAACTAAATATAGTTTAATGTATATTACATTTTGTCTATATACATGCAAATTTTAATCCAAATGCTCTCCTAAATATATCTTCAATTTTATTATTTTTATGAAAATTTTTCTGACACCATGTTTGTGAAGAGAGCACGCGCTTTGTCTTTCATTTTAGAAATATAAATTTTAAATTTTAAATGTTATATTTGAATCATGTAAATTTAAATAAAATATAATATTAAATTATTTTAAATTTTCACTTATCCAAATACTAAAATTCATTGGCCCACACATTATCTTAACAATTATGGTCTTTTTCTTTTTTCGGATCAAGGAAAAGGCTGCATTCTATGCAAAAATGTTGCATGGACCACTCTCTTTTTCTATAATAGGTAAGGACGAATTTTGCACATGTTTTTCATATACCAAATATTCAAGAGATAAGGTGGCAGGATAGATCGCATGTGGATTTGTGGTGTGCCCACCCTCCTAATAAATAAATAAAAAATGTAGCGAAAAATTCAGTGGACTGTCATCTTTAAACCTGCAAATACAAAAGAAAAAAAAACAGAAATTTGACACGTGAAAATTTTTACAATTATCATGTAGGTAAAATATAAGTTTAATGCAAGAACGGAAAGGAAACAGAGAAGAGAAGACATCGAAGAGAGAGATGGAACCATGTGAGTGAGAGAGAGAGAGAGAGAGAGAGAGAGAGAGAGAGAGAGAATGGAGAGATTGGAGGAAAGTAGAGGAAAAAAAAATTGGAGAACAGTAAAATAAATGGATTTACATATATTAGCGGGACATGTCACAAGGACAAGGCCAGGAGCGCATTCACGGAGTGACAAACCTAATTAAAATCTCTCCTGCTGCATGGGCCAGGTCTCCAGCCCCACAAGACTGTGACAGGACAGGGGCGAGGGCAATAGGACGATCGACGTTGGCCGGCCGTGCCCCGTTGCAGTTTCGACAGTAAAGGCATTTTAGGTCACGCCGCGTCCCGCAGTGGACGTCAATAATTTATGTGAGGGAAGGTCCTGCAACGTGGCTGATCGTGAGGACAGCCATTTGGCTCAATTCTTCTATAAATAGCTAGCGAACTGACAGTTTGCAGTACGCATTCACAAACTCATTTGCACCACATAGCTAGTAAACTAATACAGCCACCCCCCAAGAGAGAATGGCATCCGGCCACAACGCATTCCCACCGCAAACCCAAAAGGAGCAGCCGGGTTTGGAGTATATCATGAACCCTCGCCCTCAGTTTGCTAACCCTGACTACAAGCCCTCTAATAAGCTCTCTCTCTCTCTCTCTCTCTCTCTCTCAAAATACAGTAGAACAAAAATACAGTAGAACAAATATATATATATATATATATATATATAGAGAGAGAGAGAGAGAGGCAAATTTGTAAAATCAATTATAAAGGCTATTTTTAATTCATTTTATTTTATTATTGTGTACCAACTAAATCATCAAGGTCAATATACAACTTTGAGAATGTGTGTGTACTCTATACATAGCTATACCAAAAAATAATTGTGTTTTATCTATTGCATGCCTTTTTCTCTCTTCAACATGGGAGTTCCAAATTTTAAATAAGATATTTTTTATGAGACTTAGTATATATGTCATCCTTACATACTCTCCATAAACACGACTGAAATCTCCATCCCACTGACCTGTGATCGCAATGTCTCCTTGATATTAAAAATTGAAGCACCAAATAAATCATATCTAGTTTGGATGGATCATGAAGTGGGCATTAATACTGTTTCTCAGTAGGCCTCTCCAATTTGGGGTAAGGGCATGGCATTTGGAACTTAAAATTGAGTGTGTAAATTTGAACCAAATGTAGAATGAACCTGTATTGAATTTCTTTCTAAATCCACACAAATCCAAATACAAAACCCGATATCCATCTCTCAAGCACAAACTCAACATGCATTTCATATTTAAGATTGGATATGTGTGGATTTGGAAAAAATTAATGTTCTATCAAAATCTATACAGAATCAAATTCAAGGTCCAAAAACTCAATTCACTTTCATATGCAGAAAGCCATGTGGGCTGACCAGTAGAAATAATTGAGATTGTAAGCCATAATTCGGCAAGTTGTGGTGCATGCCACGAGAAACAATAAGACAAGAGAATGAAATGCATCAATTCTTTCTAGCCTATAGTGAGGGTGGAAAATGCGGATACATAGTCGCAGCCTTACCATTAAGGAATGTTCAAAAGCCAGTCGATATGAGATGACCTTGCTTCACAAGATGATCAAATGAACTATTTGCCCCAAAAATCGAAATGACTTTGCAGTCTCTTTCAGGCACCTCTTTTTCTGGTATTGGGACCAGTGCTGCACCAATAGCGCTGCAAACAACTAGCAACCTCAGCACATGTTCCAAAGAAAAGTTAAAGGAAGTCAAATAGACATGGCATGTTTTGGCCATTAACCTCTCCAAGCATGTTGAGCTTCTCGCGCACTCCTTTCAAATGCCGACTCCTCTTACGTCACTGGCCAAGTCCTCCACCCTAATGCTCTCTCTCTCTCTCTCTCTCTCTCTCTCTCTCTCTCTCTCACTCGACATTATAATTATAATTATTTTTTGGTTTTGTCTTTGCAGGAGGCAGCATAGTGAATGCTTAATAGGTTGCTTTGTGTATGTAGATAAATTATACAGGGGATCTCTCCTTCTACATATCTGTGTGCTGTGTTTTTAATTATACACTTACTAAAAATGGGTTTCTCATTCATATTAATGAATGTAGGACCAATTTGTCACACGTCTAATATTAAGGAAGCAAGCACACAAACACGTGGAGGAGGAGGTTCCCTATATAATTTCTACTTGTGTATGTATGTGTATGTGTGTTTTTTTCCTTTCTGCCTTAAGAGTGGTAGCACGTATTTGTCATGTACATTTACGTGTCGTCTGCTTTGTACATAGGACTTGGGTTTGTGTGTATGTTTCATTCGATCTATGTACTCTTTTTTTCTGTATGTTTCTTTGGTGCACTAGTTAATGCATCAAGGTACATGCATGTGCTATCCATTTGTATGGAATAAATAAAGTAAAAAATAAAAGTTATAAAAATAAAGAAAATTATTGTGTTTTATGTCTTTTATTTCAATGATTAAGGTTTAGGATACTCATACTGAATTGGATCAAATAGTGTTAAATTGAACCAATTATGATAATTTTTATATTTCACATTGGGATTGTCACGTGCAAAAGGGAGGATAGTTGTTTAAAAGACCCAAACAGTCTTAATAACAATAACAGTATAATCAAAAAAATGAAAGACAATCTATGTCTAACCACTCCTACTTAAGTCATTAAAAGAGACTGAAAAGTTTTATACTAGTAGCAAGTAAATAGATAAACAACCTTCCTCTTAACTATTCCTAAATACCAAAATTAGCACGGTTAATGATATCGACCCAGGTATTAATCACACGACCTTGAGGAAGATCCTATATCCATACCAAATCCAAAATCAGATTTCTAGCTTTGTTGTATCAAGCATACCAATCCAAGAAAAATACACGAACTTAAGGTGGTTCGGCAGTATGCCTATATCCACAGGAATGAGCGGCAGTGAAATTTCACTATGTTATTAAAAGTAGAGTTACAACATATGTATTTATACTATACCTAACCGTAGAGAGGTACTAGAAAAATTCCTCAAATACCCTTGTATAGTACCACGGGGGCATTGCCCCCACACCCCCAACCTATTAATCATCCCAACCAATAAAATAATAAATTTCAAGCCCCAAAGGTCAATGTCGTCGTTATCCCTCCACTCCACTTCCACCATCAATATGCTTTCCCTATACACGTGTTTCACTTGATATGAGCCACATGCTACAACAATCTTCACCTTAACGAATATTCACCCCTTAGGAGAAAAAGAAAGCATAACTTGGAACTCCACCTAGGACAATAGGTTGGAACGCCTCCCATCTAGCATCTTGAGACATTAATTAAGTCCAAGTAGTGCTTGACCTTATATGTGGTAACAAGTTTTTTCAACATGCATGTCTGCTGCATTCTATGAACTGTGATCTTTCTCATGCAATAGTTCACCAGAAGAAACCAATTCCCTAATCCTGTGAAACCTCACATCTATGTGTTTGGTTCTCGCATGATAAACCTAGTTCTTTGCCAAATAAATGGCACCCTAACTATTACAATGCAATTGAACTCCACTCTACTAAATACCCAACTCGTTTATCAACCCTATAAGCCACAAAACTTCCTTGGCAGCCTCAGCCACTGTCACATACTCTGACTCAGTAGTAGATAGTGCAACTAGAGACTGAACCATGGACCTCTAACAAATATCCCCCCCCCCCCAACACAACAATGAATATACATAACCTGTGCTAGACCTCCTGTCATCCAAGTCCTCTGCATAGTCTGCATCCATATATCCCACAACTGAAGGATTACCCTTTATATTGTCTACTGAACATGATGCCATAGTATGTAGTACCCCTCAAGTGTCTCAAAATTCACCTGACTGCATCACAATGTTGTTGTCGCGACGTCTCGGGAGTGAAGGCGCCCTAAGTAGGGCAAATGAAAACTGAATGGTTTATTTTTAGGAAAAATTGAGATTGGAGTCACCACTAACCTTTTGAAGTGTGCTTAGAACACATGATTACTACCCAATTAAGGGTAAAATCGGTCTGCGTTACCATGATCGGGATCGAGAGTTTGGTTATGTGAGGGGAAGGTACTAGCACCCTCTACACACTCGTTTTATGAACGTTACCTAATTAATTGAAAATTTTACCAAATTAAATTTGAAAGCCTTTTATTTTACTCCTTTTGTAAATTTATAAAATACTAAAGTATGGCCAATAAACCACACAAATATTCACATTTTTACATAGTATATTTATAAAAGAGCATCCCTCAAAACAAGGACAAATAAAGTTTGAAAAGCCCATGCCCATTTTTTAAAATCATAGGGATAAAAATCAAGAAAATATGTTACGAACATAACTCTCATATTTATTTCAAAATTTTATAGAATTTTTCTAAATATTAAACAATATTTACAAAATTTTCTAGGAGATTTTGGAAACCATTTTCTATTTTTGTGGATGAAAAGTGTGTAAAAACAATTTTTTGAGCTCAAAATTATTTTTCAAAATTTTTCTCTGATTTTTTATGATTTTTCCATTTTTTCCTAAATTTAAAATAATATAACATAATAATAAAAATAAATAGGAAATTAAAAAGGTAGTCCAATCCGGTTCAATGGGTCGAACGGTTCGCAGAGCACCAGACCGGCTCAATAGGCTAGGCCATATGTCGTCTTCGAGCGAGGACACGTGGCCATACAATTATATATATAGACATCACCTATAGCCTATAAGTAGTACATATATATACTACTTATGGGCTGTAACGATGATGTCACAGTGACATCCATCAGCCATGTGTTGCCTATCGAATGGGACAGCGGAACATAGGCCGGATTGTCAACGTGGCACCATCATGGCCATCACAGAGAAACACAAATCGAATGGCTACAGAGGAGTCACGTAACACCTTGAACGTATGGACACTACAAAAAAACTGGTTTTTAGTGACAGTTTAAAATTCGTCACTAAAAGTACTTATTAGGGACGATTTTTGGAAACTGTCACTAATAGTTTAAGTATTGGTGACGTTCTAGTCATCATCACTAATATGACACTTTTTGTGACAAGTTTTAAACCATCACTAATAATTCCATCACTAATAATTTCATCACTAAAAACCATTTTTCCCTCTCAAACTATTGCGGGAAACTAATTTTCGAGCGGAAACTATTCCAGGAAAATATTAGCGACAATTCTTGGGGTGATGGTAATGATGTCAATGCATCACTAAAAGTCATATATTAGTGACGAATGATTAATCGTCACTAATAGTATTGTATTCGTATAAAAGTCAACAATATTAGTGACGGTTCATGAAAATCATCACTAATAGCCCATTTGTAGGGACAAATGTTTTAAACCATCACTAATAGCCCATTATTAGCGACGAATTTACTTAACCGTCACTAATATAGTGACTAAATTAGTTTTATGGTTTTTTAAATTTAAAAAACCATTAGTGACAATTTAAAAACTTTGTCTCTAATAGTATGTTATTAGTGACGAATTATGAAACGTCGCTAATAGTGTTTTTATTTAAAAAATAAAAAAATTATTTATTTACTATATTAGTGAAAGCTAAAAGAAGTTGTCGCTAACAATAGGCTATTAGTGACGGTTTATGAAAGTCATCACTAATAAGTATTATTAGCAACGAATTTTCAAAACCATCACTGATAACTTTTTAAATTTAAAAATATTAAAAAAAATTTATTTAACTATATTAGTAATGGTTTATGAAAATCGTTTGTTGACTTTTTGAGTCTGATCACTAGTTTTGATAATGACAAACCGTACGTAACTAATGTGTGTGCCTAAGTATTTGAACACATTAATCTTTTAGAACACACACATGAAAGTGAAATGGATGCCAGAAAGACCTTAAAGAGCACATACTCTCAGCATATTCATATATGGCATCTGAAGTAGCAAAAGATTGAAGATCTCTCTCTTTATTGTATTTGCATTTATACTTTTGGGTCTGTAATATTTAATATGGTCTGTAATATCTGCATCACATACATGATAGGATTAAAAGCTCAATGATCATAGAAAAAACTTCGATCGACCAACACTAAGTTTTCAGGCTAAATTAAAATGCCTAGACCTTAGATCGACCCTAGGTCCCTTCAAATCATTTGCACAAATCCCCTCTATCTAACAAATCATAACTATGCAAATAGGGGTAAACTATACTAAAAAACAGGACAAATTTTTCAGTTTGATAGGGCTTCAGGCATCCGAACCTAGCGCGTTAAAAATGCTTCAATCGACCGAATAGGTAAAAGGTCAAAAAGGTTGACTTGGCTTGGGCGACCGGCCCAAAACGAATGCACTGTTCACTGTCGACTCAACCATGAATACTGACCTTTTTACCTTCCCCGGGTGCCCAAATACTTAGTTTAAATATACATCGAGCGACCAGAGTATGAAGTTCGGTAGATTGAACTGACCACCGGGCGACCGAACCTCGGACGTTTGGAAAATTGCCTTGGTTTAGCCACCCAAATTTGTCCTCGGACACCTGAAGTTGAAAATTCAAAATTTCCAGTTGTGAGTGTTTAGGCGATCGACCCTGAGGTCCGAGCAATTGAAACTCTCGGGTTGCCATATTTTTAACTGTGGTAACTCGTGTTAATTAAGGGTAAAATGTTTTAAAACAATTTTAATTATCCCCTATGTGTCCCAAGGGTTACTTTTTGGGTGAAGGCTATATATATGCTTCCATTTGCAAAGATTAAGAATTAATTATAACTTTGATTAAGAAAATTTCTCTCTGAAATTTCTAGTGCTTTTCCTTCACATACAAGCCCAAATACTCATCCTTTGCTCATTTCCTTGAAAAATCATATTTAGTGAGAGTATTGTGGGACATCTTACACCTCCTATATAAGTTTATACTCTCATTGTTGTGATTGCTTGTTGATTTTATTAAGAGTTAAACCCAAAAGTTTTTCCCCATAGATTTAATTCATAAATTCATTTTATGGGGAAAGTCTTTGCATTTTTATTGCAAAACTCTTGAGCTTGTCTTGTGTTTTCTTTGAAGAAAATATTTTTTGACAAACTTGTGTTCTAAATATCTTTTGTGCTTGATTTTATGGAAATATTTTTGAGATATTTGATTATACTTTTGAAATTTTTGAAACCTTATTTGTGCTTGATATATTTATATATATTGTTTCAAAGATATTATCATAGCACACTCTCACACTTTGATTGCCACACTGACATTATCTTGAGTTCTATAATATTGTCTTCACTAAGTTTATAGATCTTATCATTCTGAAGTGCATTGGTTATACTAGTACAAATTTGCTTATGTTAAAAGCATTGAAATTGTACACAAAATTGTGTTGATTATCTGTTGTATTTTAGGCGTGGCCTGAAGGGGTTTTAATCTAGCCTGTTAAGGATTTGTTGTAAAGGTTGTGGTCAACCCTCAAAATTTGACCTCGTGTCGTATACGTTGCCACTCCACCCATTAAGTGGGCAATAATGGAATCATCAGGCTTGCGAGTTAGAGGCAGGTACGTAGGCGGTATTGGCCAAACCTTGATAATATATCGTGTGTGCACTTTATATTTCTACAATTTATTTACTACACATGCATGATTATTTTCAATAGACTGTGAATGTTGCGCATGATTTAATTCTCACACATTATATTTATCTGTGCATTTGGGATTGCATAGACAGACCCTAGGTTGTGTTATATTGCTGATTTAGTTGAACCTAGGAAATAAATTTTTAATATACAATTCACCCCCCCCTCTCTTGGGAATACACCAATTTCAACAATTGGTATCAGAGCCTCTTTGCACTAGATTTAAAAATTTTTGCAAAAGATTGCAATGACTCACATTGGTGTATCCCCATTCGGAGAGGACAATCACCTTCCAGTCCTCCATTATTTTGTGGTGTCACCATCTGGAAAATCTGAATGAGCATTTTATAAAATCTATGAATTGGAGGGCCTAGCAGGAGATTGATAAGGGAACTTGTATGCAAATGAATGAAAATGATACTACTTTAGTGCATGTAAATTCATATTCCATGGAGATTTTATATTGTGCTTTAGAATCTAACATTTTTCATGAGGTCATAGCTTGCATGAGTTCAAAGTAAATATGGGTTGAACTCGAAAGAAAATATGGAAAATTCTGGGAGAATGAAACCACCACTTAGGAAGTGATAAATGATAGGGAAATTGCGTTAACAGAAAAAGAGGTATATGATTTTAACTCAAGCTTAATTGATGATTCTTACATTAAATGTTGTGATATGTCAAATGCTGAATCATTTGTTGAATATCATAATAATTTTGTTTATAATGCATGTGATGATTCTTATTCTAAATGTTGTGTTGTATCATATGATGAATCATCTAATATTTCCTGTGATAATACTGTTGACATTGCATACAATGATTCATATAATACCTATGATATATCTTATGATGAATCATATGTTGAATTGATAAATGAAAGCATGTCTTTGTATGAAAATCTAGATAAGACTTTATTTAAAATGAATAAATTTCTAACAAAGTTATCTAAGAAGAAATCATTTCTGAACAATGAGAATAAAAGGATAGTAAAGCAATTAGACGAATTCAAAGATTATCATGATATTTTTGAAAAAAAAAATTGACAAGATTTTGAAAATCATCTTCTTGGAGAAAGAGATAAATGATTATTCTAGAAGTATAATCAAAACTAAAAATGAAAAAGAATAATCATAACGAACCCTTCGCAATTAAAATGAAAAATAATTTCAAAAAGGGTTCATGTTCTGTCTATCAAACCCACAGTCATGGCTCATCGGGTAAAAATAAAATAAATAAGCCTAATTTTTTTTGTATATTCAATACCTGCTTATGTTGCAAAACTATGCGGCACGTATGATTTAATTGTTTACTTAGAAGTGCTAGAGGTTTAGACAAAGAAATGATGTGGGTAATCATGAAGGCAAACTCCGTAGGATCTAAGGAAGATCGAATTCCAATAGAAATTATATAAATATTTTAATCTTTCCTTAATTCCTAGGTTTAGGGGTTGTGATGACTGTAGGCTTAGGGACTGGTTCGGGGTTAAAATATATAAACCTAGTATCTACATGCACTTCCAATTGGACATGACATCTTTGTCAGGTAATTAATTTCAAAAGCTTAACCCATGCTTAAATATAATACCTTAAGTTAGGCCACCGTTGTCCATTGCACAAGAATGAGTTTTACGGATCCATCTTATATCATATATCATTATACCCTAAACTCATTTTTGAATATGAAAAGCCTACATCAAAATCTAGTCATCACTCTAGGTATAAGCTCTAATGATGATTAATTTCTATTCTACTAGTGCTAATTTAAAGTCATCCCTCTCGTAATCAAAATTAGACGTATCCTCTAAGGGATTCATATTCTATTGTTAAATCAAATTATTCCCTTTGAGTTTAATATTTAAATCCTCTAATCTTGATTTACCTATCCCCTTCATAGGAAATCCTTACCAAATCATGATCATATTCGGTAAGGTTTCATCTATCTACTTGTATCCTTGCTTTAAATTGTTATTATATTTATAGGATACTTTCCATTCTTCGAAGAGCATTATTCAAGAAAATTCATATACTCGTAAATGCTCTTTGCCTAAGTGGTTGCTCATATTCAATTCCACGCAAATATCTTGAATCATGTCCACTTATAATGAATACTCTTCAAACTTAACAGAAATTTAATTTTCAAGAGTATTTATCCAAACTTACTTCACAAGCTCTCAAAACTTTAAGTCAAAACATTTAGAGCTCTATTTCCTTTAAAATTTGATTAAATGGTTAAAATGATTGCTATAGGTTTTAATATATATGGAAACACAAATAACCAAGAAACCTATGCACGAACAATAAAATCCAAAGTCATTTGAACTTAAGCCTCTTATGGGTTAAGTTTCTTAATAAAAGAGGCAGATATAGGCTTATCACCTTATCCAATTTTCATTATGACTTTTTGGTCCAATAAGCCTAAAGCATTTATCACCAAGATTAAATCAATGAAAATCTTCTAACACTTGGCCAAAGAATTTGAAAAATAAAAAAGACATAAAATGTATAAGTGCATAACTCAGGGGTAGCATTTCCATTTCATGGTCATATAAATTAAAATGCTCTCATTATCATATAACATTTATGTCTATATGTCTTCATAAGAACTGCACTGAACTCAAATCCATCCACTGCTCTTTACTATTTATATTCTTTGTTGGATATGTTCACCCTATGGGTCATATCCCAGTTTTGACAATGACATATACTCAAGTATTTAATGTCTGCCGAGTTGATGTGCAAGTTTATCTTGGCAGTATCATATGATGGCACTTAGAGACCCAGAGGAAAATGAAGACCCTAATTGAATATTCATTGTTGTAATTTATATTCATTTTAATTCGGGTCTATAATATTTAAGTAAGAATGGTCTGTAATAATCTGCATATCATGCATGTAAAACTACAAAGCTCAAAGACCATAGAACGACTCTAGGTCCCTACACATCACTTGAAAATCAATCCTTACACATCACTTGAAAATCAAATGATTATAGAAAGACCACCGACGCCAGATTTTTTCGGTGTCCTAAAGAAGACCTAGAATGACCCTAGGACACTCACACATGCATATATAGATATGGCTAAATGGAATGAGTGATTATATAAGTGAAAAGGACCAAAATGCACTAAATACGCATGTTCAGTCGACCGTACTTGAAAGTACAAATCCCTCCCGGTCAACCGAACAGAGACTTGCTCAATAGTTTGACCACAACCCGGTCGACCGAGCCATAACCAGTATATTCCTCTCGGTCGACCGAACTCCCTAGGAGTCAACAAATTGACCTTATGGTCGACCGTGCCCAAATTGCATGCCAACGCCCTGGTCGACCAAGTTCCCACATGTGAGAACTCAACAGCCTAGTCAACCGAACTAGTTAGTTCAAAAGGTTCCCAGTCGACCGAATTCCGCTAAATAGAAAAATCGCCCTGGAACCTCCATGTCCGGATGACCGAACTTGTCATTTAAATGATGCCCGGTTGACTGAACTTGCACAAACTCGGTCAACCAAACTTCCTTTGGTCGACCAGTGCTCTCGGGTTGCCCCATTATTTTTACTGTGGTTAATATTTTTAAACGGGGTTAACTTGGTTAAATTGTATTAAAACTTTATAATAGTTCCCTACATGTCCTAACGACTATAATTTTTCCAACTTCTATATATAGCCCATCATTTGCAAAGATTAACAAGAGATTAGGATTTATGATTAGGAAAAATCCTTAAAAAAATATTTTGGCCCAAAATCCTCATACTCCTCTACTTTGTTTTCTTTGAACATCCAAGTCTAGAGAGAGTGTTTATATTTTTTGTGCTCCATTCTAAATAGCCTAATACTCTCATTGATATTTGTATTGTTTGATTTTTGTTGAGAGTTTGGGTAGGGTTCTTCCCAAAGATTTAACTTAATAAATCTTGTGCTGAGAAAACTCTTTAGCTTGAGGATATTTGCATTGTCATTGCAAGATTCCTTAAGTAATTATTTTTGTGTGCAAAATATTTTTCAAAGTTTGTTTTCAAAAACCTCTTATGCATGATACAATTTGATAAAATATTTTTGAATTCATTTGAATAATATTGCTAGCATCTTTGAAACACTAATCTAATATTGAGATTTCATATACTTTGCTTTCAAAGATTAGTTTGCTTGAACACTCTTGTGCTTGACTGAGTATAATCATTATATTGAGTGTAAATTGCACATATACACCACTGAGTTTACACTTTTTACATGATTGGTGTGGATTGATTATTGCTTGTGTTTAACGGTACATATCTGCTTAGTGTAAGAAGCATTTCCATGTACGCAAAAATTTGTATATCAAATTTGTTGTATTCCAGGCACGAGCATGAAAAGGGAGACTAGCCCTGTTGAATAGTCTCGGACTGGTTTAGACCCTGTTAGGTAAGCTAGGTGTGTCATCTTAGTAAGGCGTGTTGGTTGAGATCATCTCCTTAAATTGACCTAGTTGTAATCGGTACTGCTCCACCCGTTAAATGAGCCATTAGTGGGATCCTCGGGCTTGTAAGCTAGAGGCGGGGACGTAGGCACAATTAGCCGAACCCCAATAACATATCATGTGTCTATTTAGATTTCTGAATTTTATATTTACTGCACGTGTATGTTATGATGTGAATGATGCGCATGATTTAAATTTCTGCATATTATATTTATCAGTGCATTTGGAATTGCATAGAAAGACCCTAAGTTGTATTATATGACTATCTCGTTTAACTTAGAAGATAAATTTTAAAATTTCAATTCATCCCCCTCTTAGGAATACACCAATTCTAACATAATAGATTGTTATTTATGAATTGATAATTGCTACCTAATTGCATGCTTAGTCTAGAATGCCTCCTTCATGGTAGATGCAGTGAGGAGAATTGCATGCTCGTAGTGAATTTTAGGTTTTTGCATGCCTTATATGAACAATTTGATGGATACAACCAGTTATCATGTACATGTTTTATGGGAAAATGTCCGATTTACAGATGACATACTACCGAAATTTCGACAGGAATTTTTCCAAAATAAATCCATGTACAAAGATGATTATGATAAAATTAAAGTTTAAATATTTTTAAAAGGATGAGTGAAAATCAATTGAATAATTAAATTTCATCTTCACATAATCATCAAACTAATTAGGGGAGCTCAGCTCCATCCCTATAGAAAGAGATTAAAGAACTCATATGCATCAATTCACTTTTTGAATATTGAGGCTCTTGAGAAAACCCCGAACATCATATCCAGTGCTTAAAGTTCTATGAATAGATATGAATTGTGCTAGGTTATAAGTATCATTTCATGCCTTAGTATATATTTTCTTATGCATTTGAAGGCTCTAGGGAGACTATACTGGTTACAATGCTTGAAATGAATTAATCGATATCCAGTATAGTTATGATAATGAAATTTTTAAAAGATTACTTATACTGCTTGGTATGCCTTATGAATTAAATCTTTGATTAGTATAACCTATTTATTTTATCTGAACTAGGATTCAAATTCATAAGGGGAGACCTTAAGCTAAAATTACTATCTTGTTGTGCTCATTTCTTTTTTAGACTTAGACGTGCTTCAAGTTGTATTGTGGCATGTTCTCAAATGTAGTAATTTCATTGAACATCTTAAAGCTGAAATATATTGTTTTGCGACAAACTATTTCAAAGTTTGCCATATGATCTTGCACTTAAAATTGTATATTTCTTTGGATCCATATGGTTATGATTCTGGTTATATTATGAAATTGTACTTAAATGTCAAACTAGAAACACTTTGCTTGCTTGCATTAAATTAAAATTTCTTTTTCAGTAAGCACAACCCCAGTACTTCTTGAAAACATCAAAAGGGGAAATAATTTTTTTTTCTTTATGGCAACAACTATTTTCAAAACTAAAACTCTTTATCTCTTGTGTTATTATTTTTATATATACATATATTAAAATTGCATAACTGATTTAGTGATTACATACGAAATTGCATGCGAATTAGTTAGACTGAAATTGTGCTCAAACCAACTATTTACTATCTTATGCAATGTACTTTAAATTCAAATCTTTCACGGGTCTTATGATATGTTTCAATTGCAATAGTTTGTGCATATTTCTGGTCTAACCTTGTTTATCATGTCATTTTAATCTTTAATGACCAATTATACCAATTTTTGTGTGCTTTATTGCTACACCCAAATTTCAAATCAAATAGGGGGAGTGGTTTTAAGATAATTCCTTTTGGAGGAGTTCAAATTTTATTTTAAGCAAAAACTTATAATGCTTAATTTTTTTATTTTTTTTTTACTTTAACCTTTTTGTTGATGCCAAAAGGGGGAGAATTGTTTGAGCAAAATGTTATATATCTCTTACACTCATAATTTGAATGGTCTGAGCTTAAGTGTGCTTTAAACGCAAAAATTAAATGCATAATCAATTTGAGATGCCTTCTGTCTTGTATATGCTTGTGTTATATTGTCTATCATTAAATTATGCATATTATTAGGGGGAGCCTTTTCAAGCTTAACCCATTTTACTCTGATGAGTTTTTCATCATCAAAAATGGGGAAATTGTTGACTTTTTGAATCCGATCCCTAGTTTTGATAATAACAAACCGTATGTTACTTATATGTGTGCCTAAGTATTTGAACAGGTTAATCTTTCAGAACATACACACGAAAGTGAAATAGATGCTAGAAAGACTTGAAAGAGCACATACTTCCGACATATTCATATATGGCATCTGAAGTAGCAAAAGATTTTGAAGACCTCTCTCTTTATTGTATTTGCATTTATTCTTTTAGGTCTGTAATATTTAATATGGTCTATAATATCTGCATCACATGCATGATAGGACTAAAAGCTCAATGACCAAAGAAAAGACTTCAGTCGACCGACGCCAAGTTTTTAGGCTAAATTAAAATGCCCAGACCTTAGATCGACCCTAGGTCCCTTCAAATCACGTGCACAAATCCCCTCTATCTTACAAATCATAACTATGTAAATAGGAGTAAACTATACTAAAAAATAGGACAAATTTTTAAGTTTGAAAGGGCTTCAGGCAAACGAACCTAGCACGTTAAAAACGTCTCGGTAGACTGAATAGGAAAAAAGTCAAAAAGGTTGACTAGGCTTGGGCAACTGGCCCAAAATGAACGCACTATTCACCGTCAATCGAACAATAAATACTGACTTTTTTTACCTTCCCCGAGGGCCCGAATACTTAGTTCAAATATACACCGGGTGACTAAAGTATGAAGTTCGGAAGACCGAACTAACCACCAGGTGACTGAACCTTGGACGTTTCGAAAATCACCTTAGTTCAACCACCCGAACCTGTCCTCAAGCACTTGAAGTTGAAAATTCAAATTTTCTAGTTGTGAGTGTTCGGACGACTGAAACTCTCGGGTTGCCATATTTTTAATTGCGGCAACTCGGGTTAATTAAGGGTAAAATGTTTTAAAATATTTTTAATTATCCCCTGTGTGTCCCAATGGTTACTTTTTGGGTGAAGACTATATATATGCTCCCATTTCAAAGTTTAAGAATTAATTATAGCTTTGATTAAGAAAATTTCTCTCTAAAACTTCTAGTGCTTTTCCTTCATATACAAGCCCAAATACTCCTCCTTTACTCATGCCCTTGAAAAATCATATTTAGTGAGAGTATTGTGAGACATCCTAAACTTCCTATATAAGATTACACTCTCATTGTTGTGATTGCTTGTTGATTTTATTGAAAGTTAAGCCCAAAAGTTTTTTCCGATAGATTTAATTCATAAATTCATTTTATGGGGAAACTTTTACTAGCTTGTGAGTCTTTGCATTTTTATTGCAAGACTCTTAATCTTGTCTTGTATTTTCTTTGAAGAAAATATTTTTTGACAAGCTTGTGTTCTAAATATCTCTTGTGTTTGATTTTCTGGAAATCTTTCTTAAATATTTTATTATACTTTTGAAATCTTTGAAACCCTATTTGTGGTTGGTGTATTTATATATATTGTTTCAAAGATATTATTATAGCACACTCTCACACTTTGATTGTCATACTGACATTATCTTGAGAGCTGTAATATTGTCTTCACTGAGCTTATAGATCTTATCATTGTACAGTGCATTGGTTATACTAATACAAATCGGCTTGTGTTAGAAGCATTCAAATTTTACACAAAATTGTGTTGATTATCTATTGTATTCCAGGCGTTGCCTGCAAAGATTTTAATTTAGTCCGTTAAAGATTGGTTGTAAAGGTTGAGGTCAGCCCTTGAAATTTGACCTGTTGTTGTATACGGTGCCACTCCACTCGTTAAGTGAGCAATAGTGGAATCCTCGATCTTGCGAGTTAGAGGTGGGGATGTAGACAGTATTGGTCGAACTCCGATAACATATCATGTCTGCGCTTTATATTTCCGCAATTTATTTACTGCACATATATGATTATTTTCAATAGACTGTGAATGTTGCGCATGATTTAATTCCCGCACATTATCTGTCCACTATTATGAAGATAGCCTCTTAGCCTACTGACCCTGCTAAATTGCAATTGTCTTCACGAGCAACCCACCCATACATATATATTTGAACAAAGCATGTTGTTTCTTTTTCCTGCATCCCATTCCTTTTTACTATACGTGATGATGAACAGATTCAAATGATCTCTCAAACTCTATTATGTTTAAAAAATCAGTCCAATCATTGCAGATTAAAAGGTATGAACTTGAAGAGGTTTAAATTTGGAGAATCTTTTCAACCAATGTTAACTATCAATGACAACTCTTCCATCTTTTTCGTCCACTATATTTGTTAAGAACAAATATCCCAGTCCATGGCGATGTGTTTGGTTTGAATCATCAGCTAGGTCAGTTTGCCAGTCCATCAATAAATGCATTAATTATTAGTGACGGTTTTGTAGTATTGCTGTCATTCAGACTGGCTAGGTAGGTTAGCAGCCACGTACAACACATTATTTCTACCCTGTTTTGCTTCCAGGACAATACTAGCAACTTCTTTTATTTGTCCACTACTACGAAACCAGCCTTCAATAATCGACCCTTCCAAATTGTAATCATCTTCACGAGCAACCCACCCATAGATATTTGAACCAAGCGCACTATTTCTTTTTCTTACATATCCCATTCCTTTCATTGTGATGAACGGCTTCAAAATATCTCTCAAACTCTATTGCATTTAAAAAATCAGTCTAATCATTGCATAACTTCAACACGGATACAAGATTCATACAAGACTATTAATGACGATTTAATTAGAAAAATCATAGCTAATAATAGAATATTAGTGACGGTTTAGAAAAATCAGTGCTAATAATAGGTTATTAGTAATGGTTTTTGAAAATCGTCACTAATATTGTTTACCTTTTTCCCAGTCAACAAATGCATTATTAGTGACAGTTCTACAAATCGTTACTAATACAAGACTATTAGTGACGGTTTTTAAAAACCATTACTAATAATAGACTATTAGTGATGGTTCTTAGAACCGTCACTAATATTGTTAATCTTTTCCCAGTCAACGAATGCATTATTAGTCACGGTTCTACAAACTGTGACTAATACAAAACTATTAGTGAGAGTTTTTCAGAACTGTTACTAATAATACAGTATGAGTGACGGTTTCTAAGAACCATCACTAATATTGTTGACATTTTCCCAATCAACAAATGCATTATTAATGACGGTTTATGGGAACCATTACTAATAATGCACTATTAGTAATGGCCCATGAACCGTCACTAATAAGGTCATATTAGTGACGATTTCAAAATGTCACTAATACCTTTAAAATGTTGCTAATGTTTTTCCGAGAAAGTTTGAGCACAAAAAGTGGTTTCCTGCGATAGTTTGAGCGGAAAATGGGTTTTCAGTGATGATTAGTGACGATTTTAACAATCGTGACTAATAGGACACTTTTAGTGACGAAATTCAAATCGTCACTAATACTTTCGTCACTAAAAATCAGTTTTTTTTTTTTTTGTAGTGAAATATATAATATTTTCAACCATGCACTCGTGGTAATTTGTTAGTTGTTGTTCGGTGTTCATAAATGCTATTTGTGAGTCTCTTAGAGCAATGGCAGTGTTCATAAGTTGCTTGGTAAGGCTATGGAATTTTTTTTAATATGTGGTTCACCTCATCCGTGGTTGTTCGGTGATTCACCTCATTTGTGGTTGTCCCAGTTAGTTTTCATTGTTCTTCTTCTTTGATAGTGGTATGGCTACTGGTTTGTGAGTATTGGGATGGAATCTATAAATCCCAAAGACATGTTCCCTTCATTGTTGTCACGGATAACAACTGAAAAGTTGGATGAAAAGAATTATGCTAGTGATCTAGGACTATTCCGATTTATTTAGAAGGATTAGGAAAATCTGACCACTTGCTCCAATATGGTCCTTTTGATGATAAGATAAAAGAATTGTGGATTTAGGAAGATACCTTGACAGTTTCCCTCTTGTGGAATTATGCCAAGCTTTTGTACTCTAGCGACATTACACGTATGTATGATTTATCCCAGCATTACTTTTGGTTATAACAAAAAGATAGCAGCATTCCATACTATTCTAGAGCAATATTGTACTTATTGCTTGCCATCTTATCAACTTGATGTTGTATCTGTTCTTAGTGGTAAAATCCCCTACTCAGTTCTCTTTCAAGTCACCTCTATTCTCTCTACCTCTTGTACATTCAGGTGTGAGCCCTTTCTCCATCAACTAACTCTCGAGGTAGATAAGTTAGATCTTTGTGCTATAAAATGTGTCTTTCTAGGTTACTCATATACTCAAAAGGGATATTGTCGTTATAGTCTTACTTTGCAACACCTCTTTGTTTCTGCAAATGTTACCTTTTTCCAGTATACGCCATACTACAGTCAATCCCTAAATGCTTCTAATCTCAATAAGTCTCCTCCTTTGCCTAATCTTCCACACTCTAATTTACTATCCTTACCCAATCAACCACCTATGTCTCCATGTAATTTGAGTCCTTCTCATCAACTCAATTGTCCTAATTTGCATATGTATTCATGACAATGACTCCAAGAAAAAGAGTCTTTTCTAGCTTCTACTACCATGCTTTTGCTTTCCACATTTGATGATCATAAACCCCATAACGTTGATCCTCCCATTGCTATTTGGAAAGGTAAATGCATATGTACACAACACCCCAATTATGTTTTCTATGACTTATTATCACCCTCCTATTATTGTTTTGATACCATTCTATCATCTACTACCCTTCTTAAATCTGTTTCAGAAGCCTTAGCCCACTCTAAGTTAAGGAATGTCATGGTTGAAAAGATGAATGCTTTACAAGACATTGACACTTGGGAATTGGTGTCTCTTCTTCCTAACAAATCTATGGTTGGTTGCCATTGGGTATACACTGTGAAACTCAACCCTAATGGTTTTGTGGCTCATCCAAAGGCATGCCTTGTTTCTAAGGGGTATACTTAGGTGTATGGTTTGGATTATTCCAACACTTTTTCCTTAATTCCCAAACTCACATCAGTATGCTATTCACTTCCTTGGCCACCACTTTTCACTAGCCTCTACATAAGTTATATATAAAGAATGTCTTCTTACATGGTGATCTTGAGGAGGAGGTCTATATGGAGCAACCACCTAGGTTTGTTGCTCAGGAGGACTCAAGTTTAGTGTGTCAGCTCAAGAAGGCACTATGTGGTTTAAAATAGTCTCCCAGAGCAAGGTTTTTCTATTCAATTTTGTAGTACTTGAGTTTCGTCTTCAATGGTGTGCAGTGGATCACTCTGTGTTTTATCGTCGTACTTCATCGGGTAGCATCCTTCCCATTATGTATGTGGATGATATTGTGTAATTACAAGTGATGGCAATTAAGATTGAAATGAGGAATAGCTTCCCAAGAGGGGGGGTGAATTGGATTCTTTTTAATATTTTAATGATTTATAGACTTTTGATTTTAACAACCCAGAAAACAAGATATATATGAATGATAACCACACTCAAGAATATTGAAATTTAAATTTACAAGTCAATCAATGAAATCATGATAATTCAATCACTCAATCAAAATGTAAAAGCTTTTGTTGATTTCCCTGTAAACTCTTAGCATACACTTTACTTGATTAAGATTTCCGCAAATTAATCAACGTACTCCCTTCTTGGGTTTCCGTAAACGATTAATCAAAACGTACTTTCTAAATATCAAGTACTTTTTATTTCTTTCTCAATTTAGAACCTGCAACCTGCACATATAAGTCATATAACAATAGCAAGTAAGGAATGTAAAGTAAATCAGAGAGAAAGAGACAAGAGTTTTTACGAGATTCGGCTTCAACACAGCCTACATCCTCGCCTTTGGCAAAAACACCAAAGGATTCTAATATATTAGCTCCGTTACCTGGTGGAACAATACCAATTTACAACACACTCCTTCGATTAGGCTAGAGCCCGCCTCTCCAAATAATAACCCCTTATTTGGCTCAACAATTCAACGACTCTGAATTGCTTTGGAAAGATAATAAGGAAATTTGTGTACAAAGGAGAACTCTCACAATAGAGTAAATTAGTACAATGATCAGCTCACTTTATTCCTCAAAGTAATTCAAATATAAGAAATTTCAAGCTCAATACTTAGAATGAATTACTTAATATTTTTCCAAAGAAAATGAAAGATTCTGATTGTTGGAAAACTTTGCTTCAAAATATAAATCAATTTCAGGTCAGAGATTTAACCGTGAAAGAGTTATAGATCCTTTGAGAACAGAATTTTGAATACTTGAAGATCGGTCGATCTAAAACCTTTGAAAACTTACTTTGATCTATAAGCCTTTGAATATTTCTGAATAAAAAATTATGTTGAAAATTACTAGATCTGGAAACTTTAGAGAATTTGCTCAACTTCAAAACTCTTTTGAATATCTCATCAATGTTCTCTCTATCCTTTCTTTTCTCATCATATTTAAAATTTTGAGATTAAGACTATTTATAGAGGCTTTAGAAATCATCCATTACTCCCAAGGATTTTTAAAATTTATTTTCAAATATTTTGAAATAAATATATTCAAAAACGTGGTTCAAAAAATCTTCTTGTTAAAAAATTTATTACCAACGTTCGAGTGGCAGTTGCCTGTCACAAAACAACTCTCAACACAGAATGTAGGCAGTCGCCTACAAGAACCAAGGCAGTCGTCTGGTTTGTTCACACAGGCACCTGTCAGTTTAAGAAGTCGCCTGTCTAGCTACTGACTTTTAAAAAAACCTTCTATTTAATTTAGCAGTCGCTTGCCTCATCATGACAGTCGTTTGGCCCTTCATTATTTCAAAAAATTTTCTTTTCTTAAACCTTTTCTTTTTATTGATTTGAAAATTATTCCTTAGGGTATATGTATAAAAACATATTTTTAACTTTCTATGAGCTTCAAATCACTTTATACTTGAGATTTACTTTGAAGTACTTACATTTTAGAATATCCTTAAAAGTATAATTCGTTTAGTCTTCAAACTTGTTCTTTCATCATCTTTATAATTGTAATCTTTCCTTTGAGCTTTTCAATATCACTTTTTTCTTCATACTCTTTGTAATCCATGAACTTTCTTATGCACTCGAGCTCCGTTATTTTCCTGAAAACTTTTACTTAAAATATATTAAACATATCATGTGATTTGTTATCATTAAAATAAGAATTATAAGCCTTATTAGGCCAACAAGGATCTTCATAGCCTTAAATATTTTCTATAGACTAATTTTCAAATCAAAGATTTGGGATCATTGAAATACTTCTTAAATGTAGAAGTGTCCAGATCTCATATAGGAACTATTTGGTCATAAAGGAATATGTTATTTGTTGGATGAAACTAGACTATTTTAGCAAATAGTATGTAAAATTGCAAGAGATCTCATTCCACAATTTAAAAATAATATATTTATTTTTTAATAGAGATTTCCCCTAAATAAGTTTTCCCTATTGAGCCATCAATAGTCCAAGAGATCACCTCTTATAAGCATCTCATCAAACACTTTGCTTGCATTATTGTGTTTTCCATGAATACTATAAATGGATAAGTGAATTAATTTATTGTTCACGGGTAAACATCAAACTAATACTCATAGAAATTAGAGCTGATGCTAAAAAAGACATTTTCAAAAGCCATTTTTGATTAAATAGTCAAAACTCAATTCATAAAATTCACATTGAGAATTTGGGCATCTAAAACTCTGATTCTCCCTTTTTCTTAATTTATTTTTTCAACTTTGGGTGTTTTAGCTAATTGAACTATTATTGATGATTCAAAATAATTTGGAATGGTTAGTACTAATTAAAGAAAGTTTCAAATTCTTCGCATGAAAATTGAGAAAAAAAACCCTATCTTTTAGATTTTTTTTTGAATTTTTGTAGTTTTTAACCCTTTTTTATATATAATTCTAAGTATTTGTTTTAGCCTCGTTTGTCATTTATTTATTTTGATAAACTAACAAAATGTTAAAAAGTAATTAAAATATCCAATTGAGCAGCCCAAGGGCAATTTGCTAAATGGTAACTTTTTTTTACTAAATATTTTCTAGTCAAATTCTTTATTAAGTACGTACTATGTACCACATTGTATTATTTTTAGTTTTGTTTTTGCAAGAGGCAACACATTGAATGCTTATTATCTTTTATTAGTCGCTTTGTGTATCTATGTGGGTGTGTGTTTGTTTGTTTTTTTTTTTTTTGTTTTTTTTTTCTCTTTTTACCTTACATGTGTCTACATGCATTTCGGTGTCATCTCCCTCTGCTATGTCCGTAGGACTTGGGTTTGTATGTATGTTTGTGTAATATTTACATGTGCTAAGATGTCTCAATTATTCAGCATATGTACTCTTTTGGTCTATATGCTTCTTTTGATGCTGATTTATGCCTTCTGCTTCAATGATACGGTTAAGATTTAGGATGCTGGTTGGATTACGTACATAGTTCTGAATTGACCGATTAAATAAAAGAGACTGATCCATGTACCATTTTATTTATTTAGTCTCCATAAGAATGTTGAGTGCTACTGAATTGTCCAGTTCTAGTTATGGTTGGGGGAGTCAATTTATTTCAAATTTGGTATAAAAAAAAAGAGTAAAGATGCAAAGGATATAGGCTATCTATAGTAACCCGAACCAAGAAAATAAAGAAATAAATAAAAAAAAAAAAGAGAAAGGAAAGGAAAAAGAGGAAAAAGGGTTTTGCCCGGACCAAATTGTCTTCGGTTTCATGAGGATCAAAAAAATCGTCGATGGTTTTCCTGCAGGTAAACTACCAAGAGCTATTTAAAGGTCAAATCGTCGACGGTTTTGTCAAGCCCATAAAAACCGTCGATAATTTTCTTGCGGCTAGAGTTACTTAAGGGTTAAGTTATGTTTATTTCTTCATAGCTTTCATTCTCTCTCTCTCTCTCTCTCTCTCTCACCCTCTCTCTCTCTAAAAATTAGGGTTTTGATTCTCGTTCTCTCTCTAGCCTCGGAAACTCTCCGCAAGTGCTCTCCGGTGATTCTCTCTCCCTTCTGTTGGCACGTAAGCCATTGATATTCGGTTGATTCGTGCGGTTAGGGTTGATTACGCATCAAAGTTGCTTAATTAGGTATTTAAATTCATACATTAAAGACTATAATTTTAATTAAATGCCCAATTATGTCCCATATTTTTAACATTGAGCTCCATTTATAATATTTGTATCATTATTTGATAATTTATGGATTTTTGGTATTTTGTATTTGTATGACAATTTGGAAAATTAAAATTGAAATTAAAAACGTGACCATGAGCCATGCACGTGACAAGGAGACGCCGCATGTACGTGAAGAAGGGACGTGTGCCAAGAAAAATGGACGTGAGAGGTCGGGTCGTGTGCATGGTAGAATAGAAAAAGAAACCCATGTGGTGATGTGACCACAAGGGAAGAGCATGCATGCACTGGGTTTAAGTTTAATGGGCATATGGAGCTGTGATGGAAACCTTGAGCTTTGGAAAACCCGTGGGCTGGTTGTGTGCATTGTAGAAGGTCGTGCATGTTCTTGGGCTTGGAGGGCTTCAACATGCGTGTGGGCCATGCTCTAAAATTAGAGGAGCAACTAGGAGCATCCGATTCAAGAGAAAGCAAAGAAAAAGAGGGCATGGAAATGAAATTACAAACAAAAAAAAAAAGGTGTGGGACGGGTCCTTGATGTGACCCGGCCATGCAAACTAAAACAAATGGCCTTGTCTGTGTGTGTGTGTGTGTGTGTGTGTGTGTGTGTGTGTGTGTGTGTGTTGGAGGGAGGCATGTGTTGTGCTGGCTAGAAGAAGATGCACTGGGCACATAAGGGAGCTGGTGCTGGTCGAGTGTGTGCTGGCAGTGTGGCAAAAAAGAAAAAAAAAAAGGATAAAGAAGAAAGAAAAGGAAAAGGGGAAGGGGGCATTGTAGCTAGGGTTTTTTTTTTGGGGGGAGGTTCTTATTCTTAGGTGTTGCCTATGGGGAAGGGGAGCAGGAACCTGGAGAGCAGCGCCACCGCTGCTATTCTGCAGCTCAACCTGAGAGCCTCCGGCACTCCCTTCATGGCAGCCTTTAGCCATTTCTCTCTCTCTCTCTCTCTCTCTCTCTCTCTCTCTCTCTTGTTAATTAGTTATTATTATTTATTTTTCGTTTTTCATTCAACACATGTTTTAACATTTAGTTTTGATTAATCATACATTGAATATTCTTCCTTGGAGTTAATGTTGAATTTAAATTCTTGATTAAGTTAGTTTGTGCATTGATTTATTTCGCTGTTAAAGAATCTTTTAGTTTACTCTATCTCTCTCTCTTTGTGCTATTTTAATATTTGTTTAAATTTTGTTGGGGTTATTTAGAGTCGTTGCTTTTGTTCTTTATCTTAGTTTTGAATCTTAAATATTTGTTGGAATGAAATGTTGTTGGGTTGTTTTTATTATTAAAGTCAGTTTGTTTTTCCTTTTAATTAAAGTCATTAATTCTAGTTTACGTGATACTTTGTGTTGAGTTTGCTTGCTGCATTTATTTAAAATTAGTGTTGGATTTAAATATTTGTTCAAGTAGTGTGTTTAGGTTATTTTATTGTTGAAGGACTTTTGTTTAGGTTAGCTTAGTTAGTTTAGGTTGATTTTGTTATAGTTTGTTAAGATGGTTGAATGGATTGTACTAGGTTAGCTTAGTTAGTTTATTTGCTTAATTGTACGTTAGTTATTCTCCTATTTATGCACGTTATGTTATTGTTTTAGGTTTTAATTTGTTTCGATTTCACCACAATATTTCAAAACCCCAAAATTTCAAATCTGAACCATATTAAGTAAAATTTGTTTTCTTATTTTCTTCTCCTATTTCGCAATAGGTTAAAGCTGATTTGCAATCCTTGAGGAGATGATCTGGCCTATTTGGAGTAATTATTACATGACGTAACTCCTATACTTGGGATAGCCATTGTGCTACTCTTTTTTAGAAGTGAGTCAAGGGTTTCGTGGTTTCGAAAGTTTTAGGATTTTTCTTTAGGAACAGGTAAGGGGATTATATTATGTTAGTTATTTTTGAAATATGGACCTATTAAATTGCAATTTATGTTACAGAAACGATATATGATTTTTTGAACAAATCGGGTATATGAAAATGGTTGTTTTGACTTTTATACGTTTTTTGAGAAAACTAACGTGAATGATTTGAACATTTCCTACTATCAATAAAATATGTAGTTCGAGTTAAATAAAACCCTAGAGATGCTCATACCCCTATTTTCAGCAACTTGTATGTTTCCCCGTTAGTTTATTTTATTTATGGTTTATAAGATAAAAATTGTGTCACATGAGAATAGTTTTTAAATGGCATGTTTGAACAGAATGTTTTAACTGATATTATACAGTATGATGTGGCGGCTATAAGTCGAGATGTGATGTGACGGCTATAAGCCGAGATTCGATATGTTGGTTTTATCCCGAGACAGAATATGACAGATATTTTATAGAATTATGAACAGCGTATGTTTTATATAGTGTTATGAAAAATGAATTATGATTTATATATTATTATGTAAATTGCCATATATGATTTTAGAACTCTGTGGATATGAAATTCTATATTATGAGCACTGTACTGTAGCTATGAGTTGGCAGTGAGTGCAATTACACGGGGATTGAAGTGTGATACGGGATAGTCGATTGGAGACCTGGGTACCGTACTACCCCGAGACCGTTCCGAGGGCCCTATCCAAAATAGTTATGGGTGACCCCTCTCGATGCAATTACGGGTTAAGGATAGGCATAATCGTACTTACTATCTTTTTTTACTCAACTATGGTTGGCCGGCCATATGCTGAGTCCAGCCTTCGGGTTGCACAACCTGTCATGGGGGGAAGCATGTCGTGTGAGTATGTGAAAGCGTGACGACACTAGTTTAGTTGTCCAGGTTGTATCTTCTAGACATATATGGGCAAATTTACTACAAAATGGAATATATCGAGCCGGCAGTTTATTATTCTAAAATTATGTATTTTCATATACATATATATTTTATATATATATATATATATAGTGCAGTACAATTTAAATGTCATTTCATATATAGATAAATAATGAAAGTTTTATATTCACACGGGAATTCATGCTAGCCACACACTGATAATAATATAATTCATCTTACTGAGAAGTGTCTCACCCCATTATACAAATCATTTTTCAAGTCCTTCATGGAAATGTGTCTAGCTTACTACAGGGCAGGGATTAGACTTTTGGGGGTGATAGACAGAGCTAGTGAGCCACTAGTTGTTACATTTTGTTATTTTATTGGGTTGTATTATATAAACAGGTAGTTTTATGTATGTATTTGGGAACAATTAGAATTCTGGTAAAGTGTTTTGATGTTTTAGCATCTTTTGATCTATGATTTTTAATTCTAGTAATGACGGGTGCATCCGGGATTCCCTGGTTAGGGCGAGTTGCAGTATTTATGGTATGGGAGAGTTTATATGTTTTACTAGCACTCCCAACCCCATGTGACAAGTCGGGGCGCTACAAGTGGTATTAAAGTGTTTTTATATTTTTAGCAGTTAAATTTTTGGGTCCTGACAAGTGATATCAGAGCCTAGGTTGATAGGTTCTGCAGACTATGTCGGATGATCTTACCAGAGTATAGGTTCAAGTAGAACGAGGATAGGAATGGATAGAATAGGACTTTTGAGTTTTGCGTCGTAAGCTTGGAGGCATAAATCCCATGACGGACTTCTGTGTTTTTCTGAATCAATCGACGAGTTCAGAAAACCACAACAATCCATCGACAGTTTTGTTTCTGAGCAGAGCGGCAGGAATTTGAAAACTAGAACAGGAATATGAAATTCGCAGAGTATGTCGTAAATGAGGGGAGAAGATTTAGGCCGTTATTTGGAATTTATTTAAAGTGAGCTTTTTAGTGTTATAATTGCACCAAACATGTTAGGATATTAGTATTCGTTTTCGTTCTATCATCAGGATGGATCCCAGGGACAGTAATGCTATTGCCGAAGGAAGTAGCAGCGAGGGGCCTGCCCATGAGAGTGGCAGCGATTCTACAGTGGCGCTTCAGGATCTCCCCCGGCAATTTATGGCCGAGGTTATGCAAAGTTCTTGGGGGCAGGATCATCCCACTGCTAAGCTGGGAGGTTCTATTGAGTAGTTAACTTGCCTAAAGCCTCCTCCCTTCGTGGGAAGTACTGATCCAATCCTTACAGAGGATTGGATTTAGGAAAATGAAAAGATCTTGGTCGTACTTCGATACACAGATGAGGAGAAGGTGCTCTATGCTACGTTCAAACTAACTATAGAGGCTGAGAGATGATGGGAAGCGATAAAGCGGCTAGAGGAGCAAAGACTAGTACCGCTGGTGATGATGTGGAGCCGCTTCAGAGAGGTTTTCTTTGAATGGTATTTTTCAGCCTTTGTTAGAAAAGCAAAGGCAGAGGAGTTCTTGAACTTGACTCAGGGACAGATGACTATTTAGCAGTACGCCATTGTGGAGTTGTCACATTTTGCTTCCTATATGGTACTTGATGAGTCCATGAAGGCTTGAAAGTTCGAGAAGGATTTGAGGTAAGTGGCTGTGTTACAGGTGCAGGAGTTTGCTACACTGGTGGATAAGGCCACAGTGGTAGAGACGAGTCTACAAGGAGATGTGGAGGTTCAGAACCCGAAGAAGAGGCTGATGCCTTCTAGTTCTCACACAGGTGTGAGGCAGGGTCCTTGGGGGAGGTATGGTAACGGCGGAGGCCAGAAATGGCAGATGGATGGTAGAGCATTTCAAGGTACCCCATCATACCCTGTTCGCCCTATGTGTAGCAAGAGGCATTTGAGAGAGTGCAAGGGAGCACCAAGTGGCTGTTTCCAGTGTGGTAGGATCAGACTTATGGTGCGAGATTGCCACACGACGTTGAAATTTGCACCTCCACAGCATTAGCATTAGGGTGGTAACCAAGCACCTTGAGGTGGTCACCAATGGGGCACCGCCCAGGCGCGGGTGTACTCGCTTATGCCAGGAGATGTGGACAACACTGGCGACGTGGTAATAGGTACTATTTCCATTTTGTAAAATATTGTTGTAGTGTTGTTTGATTCAGGTGCGACATACTCACTGCAAAAAAACAAGTTTTTAGTGACGAAAGTATTAGTGACGGTTTTAAAACCATCACTAATAGTATTGTATTAGTCATGGTTCTTTAGAACCGTCACTAATAGTGTAAGCATTAGTGACGGTTTTAGCAGCCGTCACTAATACTTTCGTTACTAAAAATTGCACAGTAAACAATTTTCGCGCGAAAATTTTTTCGGAAAAATATTAGCAACGATTCTATGGTATTAGTGATGGATTAAATTCATCACTAAAAGTCATTTCTTAGTGACGATTAACCAACCATCACTACTAATATTTATGAATATATAAAAAAAATTTAGTTAAGGGTATTAGGTTAGAGTATTGGTGACGAATTTCAAAATTCGTCACAATTGGTCATCATTAGTGACAGATTTGACAACCGTCACTAATACTTCATTTAAAAATAAAAAAATAAAAAAAATTGAGTTCAGAGTATTAGTGACGAATTTGTAAATTCATCACTATTGACCTCTTATTAGTGACGGATTTGAGAACTGTCACTAATACTTCCTGTTTTTAAAAAATAAAAAATTTTAAGTTTAGAGTATTAAGGGCGAATTTATGAATTCGTCACTATTGGTCCCTTATTAGTGACGGATTTGAGAACCGTCACTAATAATTCCTTTTTTTAAAATAAATAAAAAAAATTTTAGTTTAGAGTATTAGTGACGATGTTGTAAATTTGTCACTAATAAGAGACCAATAGTGACGAATTTTTAGATTCGTCACTAATACTTCCTTTTTAAAAAAAATAAAAAAAAACTAAGTTCAGAATATTAGTGACGAATTTATAAATTTGTCACCATTGGTCCCTTATTAGTGACGAATTTCAAAACTCGTCACTACTAGGCCATTATTAGTGACGAATTGTGGACCGTCACTAATGCTATGTCATTTAAAAAAAATAGACGGAGAATAATAGTGACGATTTTGAAATTGTCACTAATGCCCAAAATCTCTTATCCCTATCCACGGGATATTTTCCCTCCTTCTCCTGGCTCTTCCTCTTCCCCTCCTGCTCCCACGCGCGATCATCTCTCCCAGTCTCTTGCTGCTCTCTCAGCCTAGTGTGCCCTGTTCGCTGAACATCGCAGGCTTGTTCGAAGCCCTAGTGGACTAACGGCCTGGTACGCCTTCTCCCAGTCTCCCGTTGCAACCCCCGTCGAACCCCTTTCCCAGTCTGGCACCCACTGTTCCCAACTGACTAACGGCCTTAGCTTCTCGCCAGACATCTTAGGTTTGTTCCCTTGTCTTTCTTCTTTGTTTATTTTTATTTTTATTTTTATTTTGGCTGGAACCTCGACAATATATTAAATTTCTAGGATCTCCGTTATGGGTTATCTCTTGTTTTTAAAATAGTCAATCCTTAACCATGTTTTTAGGAGCATGGAAAATTTTTGATTGGTTTGCTTAGATTTAGACAAAATTTAGTTTTTGTATGGAGTTATTTTAATCTATAGAAATCTACATTTAAACTCAAAAATTTTGCTTTCAAAAATACATTATCACTTTATTTTTTTTTATTTTTAATAGCAATACTTAGTCTTAATTATTTATATTTAAATAAGTTGGCCCTGCTTAATAATACATTATAATTTTTTTTGTTTATTAAGACTAAGTATTTACATTATATATGTATATATTATAATTATTTCATTTAACATGTAATAAGAAAAGGATATATATCCTCGTGCAGTAGTTTTTTAAGGTCAATCACTTGTAGGATTTCATTTTATAGCTTAAATTATTATTAATCAATAGTTGAAATTTATAGTTTATTGTGCTAACTGTAATATTAGATAACTCACAAAAATTTTAATTTTTCTTACTCAGAAAAAAATATTAATTATTATTTGTAACTTATAAATATGCCTTGTCAATAAAAGTTGGTTGAAGAATTTCTTCCGACTATGATAATTTCTAGTTTTTATGGTTGTCAACTTATAAATAAAAATATGTTGAAGTTTGTATCTTTAGTATAATCATTGATGTTTTTTTCTTTTAATTACTTTGAACTCATAGTTTTCATTTATTTTTCTTTTTCATTATATTGTTTAAATTTTGCAATAAAAAAATTTTTATTCATTTTTGCAAGCTTAAAATTCAGACTTTAAATATGGATTTGTGTGAGTTTCAATAAAATATAATACAAACTTATATTAAATTTTATTTGAATCCATAAATATCTAAATTTGAAAATTAAAGCATAGATGAGATTTCCCATTTTTGGGCGGATCTAAATTCTAGAGGCGAACCATGCACATGAACATGAAGTATAAGCTATTCTGCAAGTGAAAGTGTCTCACTAAGTGTTTGAATCTAACTTGACGAAAAATGAAATTTTTTTTAATGAAAGTAGCTGCTCTATGAGAAGAGAGTATTATTGAGGTTCCAGAATGAATGCATGACCTAATACGGGAGCATCTTCAAGGTAAGAGATGAACAACTAAGGAAAGAAAGTAAAATAGGCATTGACATGGATTGAAAATGGAGCCCCGCCAAGTAGTTTCAAGGCAAACTTCTTCATTCTAGTTTACAACCCCCATCAACACTTCATTTAAATGTACTAATACCTTTCAAATATGCTTGTGTTGAACGCCAATTGCATGGCTGATGCATTACATTGTGAATTGCATGCTGTAGTAGAATTAAGTTCTCACATGCTCAAACTCACTGGTATCTGCATGATGCGTATTATTGTGATTTGTTTGCTTGAATCTATCAAGTTTTAGTGCAGGAATTTTTTGGAAAATGTTCAATTTAGAGAGGGCATGCCGCCAAAATTTCGTTAAAGTTAGTCCATAATAAAACCATGTAGAAAGAAATATATGCATGATCAGTTAAAATTTAAATTCATTCTAACTCGCGTCTCTCAAGTGTTGAAATTCGTAAGAAAAGATACGATTTTAGGCTTATAATTATAAATAAAAAAGACTTGGCTAAGAACAACAATCATAAGTGTATAGTGAAAGGTCAAGAACTAAATGAATAGGAAGTAAAATGCCAAATTAATTACTGTCATTTCATGTATTCATTGAAGCTTAGACCTGTCCAAGAACGGTTACTATACATTCATTCCTAATCGTACATATGAGATAAATAAATTGTTGTATTTCAATTGATTATTAGTCATACTATGTTGACTTAGGAATCATAATAAATGAGGCAATGTAGACTTAGTTCATTTAAAATGGAAATTTATTGATATGTTTTTGGTTCAGTAAGCTTAAAGCATTCATTATCGTGCCAAAATCATTGAAAATATTATATACATGATTACGTGTTAAAACTGCGTAATTGGGTATCTTAACCCAGGCTTTACGGTTTATATTTTTAATTAAATGTCTAAAATTGTTCAATATTTTAATAAAGTACAAAATCATCATTCTTGAACTTTATTGCATTATTTATGAAGTTTTGGTAATTTTTTGTTGCAGGAAAAATCTCGGAAACCAAAATCGATACCTGTTCGTATTTCGTATATAACTTTTCCATCCGAACTCCGATCAAGACGATTCAAATTTTTAGAGAAATAGAAAAGAATTATCTACAACTTTTGTGTTTTGAGTTTTGTGAGAAATGGGCTCCAGAAGAGTCAGATTTGCGATGAACAGAGAATGAAAAAAATGAAAAAAATCAAGTTACCGGGTCAACCCTTTCCAAATGGGTCGGGTCGTGGCTTCACAAATCCTAGGGCAGCAGTATACCTCTCCTATTTAATCCCTCTTTTTCCCCTATTCTGGGTGTCCCTCCGGCACCCTTCTCTCTCCCTCAAACTCTCCCTCTTCCCTTCTCTTTCTCCCTTACTTTGTTTTCTTTCTTTCTTGCTCTCTCCCTCTTTGTTGCTTTCTTTACCTTTTATCCTCTTAGCTCCCTGCTCAGTCTCCCTCCTCGATCTCCTTCTTCCCAAGTCTCCCTCAACTTTCCCTCATTCCTCTGCAACCATCCTTACAGCAGCCTGCTGCCACGCCAACACCAGCGCAGACCTGAGAGCCCATCACAGCAAGCCAGCATCTTCTCCACAGCACCAGCAGCAGTTAGCAGCTCCACAAACCAGCCTCCTTGCTGCAACCTCCCTCTGCTACTAGCAGCCACACCAGCCTCGTCCCTGCCACAGCACCCAAGACTCCAGTAGGCAGCAGCAGCAACTCCAGTTACAGCCCTCGGCTAGGACTCCACTCGAGCTCCAGAGACAAAGCACTCCACAGGCTCTGTTTTCTTTTCTTCTTTTTGTGTCTCTCAATTTTTCTTTTATGTTTATTTTATTATTATTATTTGTTTGAACATTGAATTAAATTGGTTTGAATTTTATTTTAGACTTTGATTGTTGTTTAGACTTTTTATTAAAGTATGAATTTTTATTGGGGTATTTATTTAGGTTCTTTATTCTTCTTATAATATTTATTTATCTATTTACTTATTTTCTTTTTCTTTCAATTAAGTCTGTGTTAGAATTATTTATCTATTTAATTAGTTGTTTTTCAAGAAAGTTTAATTTTAGATTGTAGTTGTGATTTGAGCTTTCGATTTTTTAAAGATCCGGTTTTTATTGCGCGCGTGAGTGTTTAATTGAGTTTCCATTGCGCATCTTTGATTCCATGATCAATGTTACTATTTTTAATTAGCGCGTGGTTTGATGTTTCCTTAGGTAGATTAGAGTTTCCATCCTTACTCTTTAAATTGAAGCATGTTAGTTTTAGGAATTTAATTTAAGTTTTTTTATTTAAATCTCCAAAATTTTGAAAATCCGAATATGAACCGAGTTCAGTACCTTTTTAATTTCGATTGGAAGAATGTAAAATTTGAGATTAAAACGCATTCCTTGAGGAGACGATCTAGTCCTTGGGCTTAATATTACACGACGTAACTCCTATACTTGGGATAGCTTTTGAGCTACTCATTTTTCGAGTGAGTCAATACACTTTGCTGAGGATTTGAAAATTTGAAAAAGGCATAAGTTGAATATATATACATAACTCAGAGGGAGCATCACTTTCATAATTATTTAAATTAAATGCTCTCATCATCTCATAACGTTCATATCCAAATGCCTGGATGAATAACAATACTACACTGAACTCAATACTATCCACTGTTCTTTACTATTCGTATTCTGAATTTAATATATGGTTACATGGATTACTGTCGTGAATATGCTATATAATTTCATGCTAGTCTAAAATGTCTCCTGCATGGGTGATGCAGTTGATATGTATTGCATGCTGGTAGTGGATATAGGTTCTCGTGTGCCTTCAACTTCTTATAAATGATCTATTTGAACTTATCAAGTGCAGATCTTATGGAAAACGTCCAATTTATAGATGGCATGCTACCGAAATTGCGTTAAAATTTTTCAAAGTCCTAAACAAAAGATAGGCTTAGTTTAACGTTAAAATATTTTTGAAATGATGAGCGAAACTTAGGAATCATAATAAATGAGGCAATGTAGACTTAGTTCATTTAGAACGGACATTCATTTATAAGTTTTTGGTCTGGTAAGCTTAAACCATTCATTGTCGTGCCGAAATCATTGAAAATATTATATACACTTGGCAGAGCATTTGAAAATTTGAAAAATGTATAAGTTGAATATACACATAACTCACAGGGAGCATCATTTTCATAAATATTTAAGTTACATGCTCTCATCATCTCATAACGTTCATGTCCAAATGCCTGGATGAATAACAATACTACTGTAACGATCTCAAAATTCTTATCATTTTTCATCATTTTTAATATATATATATATATATATATATATATATATATATATATATATACAATAAACATTCTTACACAGCGGAAATACAAATCATAAAACCATTTATACATAAACTATACAATACCAGATTCCAAAATATACAGACCATACAAAATGCCCCTCCAGTATCATCTACTCAAAAAGATATACAACTCTGACAAAAACTCACCCTATAACCAGGGAGATCTAACTACTTCCTATCCGCGAGCCTGATCTGCTCGCCTAGCTGGTTCACCTAAAAAATGGTAAAATAATGGGGTGAGTAGACGCTCAATAAATGAAAATATGTTATTACTAGTGTGTGACAACTAAGTTAAGGATACTTTTAAAAATAATAACTGAACTGCAATATAATAAATCATCTGTAAAATATATCTTTCTTTCACAATTTAAAACATATTGTATCGTCTGTTTTTCTACTATTCATACTGGTAATATCATACTATACTCATCATATACTGTAAAACAGTAAACATATATATATAACTGTGCTTTTATCCCTGGGACTCTGTACATTATGATTTGACCCCTCATGACAGGGTTGTGCGGCCCGTAGGCAGGACTCTATCTGGTTGGCCCTCCAGATAAGTCATCATACTTTACACTACCTCAGCCTGGCTAAATTGCATCCTCTCCTAAACTCGGTACTGGCTACTACCTCGTCAAATCGGCCCCCTCAACCTAAGGTACTGGGGAGCTGCATACTCTCCGAGCACGGCTGACGGTACCCACATACTATCTGAGATATGTGGTTGCACTCTATCTGTATCTAGCAACGGTACCGTGCTCTATAATCTGTATCTGCCTGGGTGTCTTTCCTTAGGGATTTGATACTATATACATATATACATATATACTCTTTTACTGTTTTCATCATATTTCCAAAATTACTGTAACGCTATCTTTATATACTATATATATATATATATACTGTAAAAACTGTATACTGCATCTGTAGCGTCTTGACGCTACCTTTGTATCTCTGTCTGTATATTACGATAATAGGAAACATGGCATACTAAATTTTGTATAAAGTTGTGGTATAAATACCGATCTGAATAATACTGTATACATGTATATATATATATATATATATATACATATACATATATATATATATATATATATATATATATATCTGTTTCATGAAACCATTCATATAAAAGCTATATAAGCATGTACATTTCTCTGTGAATATAAATCTATATCTGTACATTCTGTGTAAACCCATATACTGGAAAAACTATGTAAATTGTATGTACTGTCAATAACTGTATATTCAGTATAGTATGATACATAACAAAACTATATAAATTCTTTATTTCATGAAAATCTACTCAGGCCACACAAGCATTTAACCCATATTCTATATAAACTGTATAATAAACTGATATGAATATACGTTTATAAATTTTTTAATAACTTTATAAAAATTCCTAGCATAGCATATTTCCCTTACCTCAACTTTGAAAAGCCCCTATAAAAATCTGGCTCTATACCTGTAGGATTCCTAACTCAATATCCTGAAAACACAATGTCCTAGAACAAAACATCAGTATTTTTTAGTCTACATCATTTCCTATAACTTCCAGAAAGTCAAAAACTCAATAAAAGACCTTACCCTAAATTTGGGATGAAATCCAACTTCGTTTTCTCAACGATCCGCTCCAGCAAACTTGTATAGAATTCCACCAGGAGCGTCGTGGTAGCTTCAGATCGTCGATCCGGCGACTGTGGGGCAGGAAATGAAGAAAGAAGGGAGAGAGAGTCGTAGGAGAGAGAGAGAGAGAGAGAGAGAGAGAGAGAGAGAGAGAGAGAGAGAGAGAGAGGCGCTGGAAATGAGACAAAATCCTGGATTCCATATATATATATATAAACCAGGGGATTTTGTCGACGAGACCCTGTATTCGTCGACGAGCCCTTCACAAATTTCATCGACAAGACCCTGTATTCGTCGACGAAATTCAGGCTACCTCAGAACAGCTCTCGGTACTTTCTCGTCGATGAAGCCTTGTGTTCGTCAACGAAATTCAGAAGACCATCGTCGACGAGACCCTGTGTTCGTCGACGAAGCTTGGCAAATTTTCTGAAATTATGATTATTTAATATTATCTCCAAAATGCAATGTCATCGACGAACGCGAATTCTACGGCCTCCTTCTGTTTCTGTATCTATTTTCCTCTCTCTTTAATATTTGAATATCAATATTTTCTAGGTCGTTACATTCTTCCCTCCTTATAAAATTTCGTCCTCGAAATTTACTATTTGTATCCCTGCCAATACGCCCTATCATTCCGTAGAGGAAAAAGGGTATACTTATTTTATTACCTGCCCTTACTTGTGGCGGAGGAATACTGTTGTTACATATTATGTTCTGGGAGATTACACATATAAAACTAAAAACTATCTACTAACTAAAATCTTACACATATACCTACCAAAGGAAATCTATCTAACTATTATACTTTATCTGAGTACCTTTATACCTCTAGGAATAACTGCGGGTATCTATGTCTAATCTGCTCCTCAAGCTCCCAAGAAGCTTCCTCTATAGCGTGGTTCATCCACAAAACTTTTACCAACTGTATTTCTTTAGTGCGTAACGCTTGAACCTTCCTATCCAGAATCTGTACTGGTACTTCTTCACATGCCAATGAATCCTTAAGCTCTATCTCTGCATAAATGATGATGTGGGATGGGTCTGGGACGTATTTCCATAACATGGCAACATAAATCACGTCATGAATACGAGCTAAAGCTAGTGGCAAAGCTAGCCTATAGGCAACTGACCCTATTCTCTCAAGTATCTCAAAAGGGCCAATAAACCTAGGGCTCAACTTGCCATTCTTTCCAAACCTTATAACTCATTTCAAAGGAGCTATCTTCAAAAATACTCGATCTCCCACATCAAATTCCAACTCTCGGCGGCGAGTGTCTGCATAACTTTTCTACCAACTCTGTGCTGTATTGATTCTTTCTCTAATTAACTGAACTTTGTCGGACGCCTGTTGTACTATATCGGGACCCAGAACTCGCTTTTCACCTACCTCATCCCATAAAAGAGGAGAACGACATTTCCTGCCATACAATGCTTCGTATGGAGCCATGCCGATACTAGCCTGATAGTTATTATTGTAAGCGAACTCAACCAACGGCATAAACTGAATCCAGTTGCCCCCAAAATCAAGTACACAAGCATGAAACATATCTTCTAATATCTGAATGGTCCTCTCCGTCTGACCATCAGTCTGGGGATGGAAAGCAGTGCTAAAAGCTAGCTGCGTACCCATAGGCTCCTGAAAACTTTTCCAGAATCATGAAGTAAACCGAGGATCTCAGTCTGAGACTATGGATATTGGTACTCCATGAACACGAACTACCTCTTGAACATATATCTCTGCCAATCTGTCCATGGAATAACCAATTTTAATAGGGATGAAATGAGCAGTCTTCATTAAACGATCAACAACTACCCAAATTGCATTCAATCCTTGCCGCACCGGTGGTAATCCCGTAACAAAATCCATCGAAACGTGGTCCCACTTCCACTCTGGAATAAACAATGGCTGCAACTGTCCTGCTGGTCTCTGGTGCTCAGCTTTAACCTGCTGGCACGTCAAGCACTGCTGAACAAATTCAGCTATCTCTCTCTTCATTCCACTCCACCGGAAATACTCTTACAGATCCCTGTACATTTTAGTACTGCCGGGATGGATCGTGTATAGGGATCTGTGAGCCTCCTCCAGTATAGTCCTCCTAATCCTGGAATCTGCAGGAATACATAGCCTAGAACAAAATCGTAGACCTCCGTCATCTGATATGCTGAACTCCTCAGTCTGACCATCACGTACCCTAGCCATCACTGTTGCCAACTCTGCGTCATCACCCTGGGCTGCCTTAATCCTCTCGTAAAGTGTAGGCTGAACCACCAAGCTGGCAATAACTGCCTAAGGACTCTTCTCCACCAATTCTATACTGAGCCTCTCCAAGTCCACTAGAATCGAGTGCTGAATCTCCATACTTGCCAGCACGGATCCACCTGATTTCTTGCTTAAAGCGTCTGCCACTACGTTCGCTTTTCATGGGTGGTAGCTAATCGTGCAATCATAGTCTTTAATAAGCTCTAGCCACCTTCTTTGTCTCATTTTTAATTCTTTCTGAGTGAAGAAATATTTCAGGCTCTTGTGATCCGTGAAAATCTCGCATTTCCCACCATATAAATAATGCCTCAAGATTTTGAGAGCATAAACCACTGCAGCAAGCTCTAAGTCATGGACAGGGTAATTTTTCTCATATTCTTTGAGTTGTCTAGACGCATATGCAATAACCCTACCGTACTGCATCAACACGCACTCAAGACCCTTCAAAGAAGCATCACTGTATATCACATAACCATCCTCTCCTGATGGAATAGCCAGTACTAGGGTTGAAACTAACCGCTACTTTAACTCCTGAAAACTCTGCTTGCAGTCATTAGTCCATTCAAATTTCACATTTTTCCTCGTAAGTCGTGTCAATGGACTTGATAGTTTGGAAAAACCCTCCAAAAAGCATCGGTAATAACCTACCAACCCCAGAAAACTCCTGACTTCCTGAACATTTCCCGGCCTCCCCTAATTCACCACTGCCTCTATCTTGCTCGGATCAACTGATACTCCTGCTTCTAAGATCACATGGCCGAGAAAAGTAACCTGCCTTAACTAGAACTCACATTTCTTGAACTTTACATATAATTTCCTTTCTCTCAATACCAGCAACACTAGCCTCAAATGATGCTTGTGCTCCTCAAAACTCCTCGAGTAGACCAGTATATCATCAATGAACACAACCACAAACTGGTCCAAATACTGGTGGAATACCTTATTCATCAAATCCATAAAAATCGCTGGTGCATTAGTCAACCCAAACGGCATCATTAAGAACTCATAATGCCCATACCGGGTACGAAAAGCGGTCTTTGAAATGTCCTCTGCCTTGACTTTCACCTGATGGTAGCCTGACCGTAGATCAATCTTAAAATAAACCTAGGTCCCCTGGAGCTGATCAAATAAATCATCGATCCTAGGGAGAGGATATTTATTTTTGACTGTCAATTTATTTATCTCCCTATAATCAATGCATAACCTCATGGTTCCATCTTTCTTTTTCATGAACAATACTGGCGCACCCCAAGGCAACACACTAGGCCTGATGAAACCTTTATCTAGTAACTCATGTAGCTGGTCTTTCAATTCTTTTAACTCGATTGGGGCCATATGGTACGGTGCTTTAGATACTAGTGTGGACCCCGACAACGAATTATAGTAAAGTCAATCTCACGGTCTAGCAGCAAACCAGGCAATTCTTCTGAAAATACATCTGGGAATTCCCTCACTACTGGTATGTCATCTTGTTTCAATACTTCTTTTGGAAATTCTTTTATGTATGCAATATACCCCTGGTAACCCTCCTGTAACAATCTCCTCGCCTGAATAGCCAACACCAGTTGTGGCGAAGCACGCACACACGAACCCATAAATCAAAAATCTGACTCGCCTGGGGGTCTAAAAATTACTTCTTTCCGATGGCAATCTATGTTAGCGTGATAAATGGCTAACCAATCCATGCCCAGTGTCACATCGAACCCCTGCATATCAAGGACAACAAGATCAGCTAGCAGCACTCTCTCCTGAATACTTACTGAAAAATTCCGAAGTACCCTCCTACATCTAATCACAGATCCCATCGGCGTGCCCACTAACAATTCTACATCTAATGGTTGGGTCTCCATTCCAACTATTTTCACATATCCCGCCGATATAAAAGAGTGCGCGGCACCTATATCAAACAAAACAATCATTCTATATGGTAAAATAGTAAGAGTACCTGTGACAACGTCCCCAGCCATCTCAGCGTGTCCTAGTGTCAACGCATAAACCCTCTCCGGCGCAGTGTTCCTCTACTGACCACCGCGGGGTGCTTGATATCCACCTCAAAATGGTTTGGGAGCCTGTGCATAACCCGACGGCATCTAACATGCTCGTGCCATGTGATCGGGTCTCCCACAATGATAGCAAACATTCTCCCCAAATCGACATTCACTCGGGTGTCTTTGGCCACACCTGGCACAAGTGGCGGGAGGCTGACTACTCTGGAATCCCCTATGCTCTACCATCTGTCTTTGGCCTCCACTAGACCTACCTCCTCTCCAAAGGCCTCGGCTGGGACCCACCTAATAACTCGAGGGCACAGCCCTCTTCTTCTGACTCTGTGCCTCTGTCTCTCCAAATAGACTCTCCTCCGCGATAGTGGCCCTATCAACCATCTCTGAGAAATCCTGGATCCTCAGTACCTCCACCTGTCTGTAAATATCCCGCCTCAAGTTTCTCTTAAACATTCTAGCCTTCTTTGCTTCATCTGGCACAATATAAGGGCAGAAGCGAGAGAGCTCAATAAATCTCGCCGCATACTGTGGGACAGTCATCGACCCTTGGGACAGACTCAGGAACTCCTGTACTCAAGCGTCTCTCACTGAAACAAGATAATATCTATCGAAGAACATGTCCCTGAATCGGGCCGAAGTCATCTGCACTAATATAGCTCTCTGCTCCTCCAATAACCTGGTGGCTGTCCACCACCTCTTAGCCTCCCCTGCCAGCCTATATATAGCGTACATAACTCTCTACTCGTCAGTGCAGTGAAGTACTGTCAGGATCTTCTCTATCTCCTGCACCCAGTTCTCTGCAACTGTAGGATCAGTCGCTCCAGAGAAAGACGGAGGATTCATCTTCATGAATTTCTCTATGGTACATCGCTGAGCTGAGGATGGACCTCCCTGCTCTCTAGAGCTCTGTGCTATCTCAGCCATAACTTGCTGAGCTACACTGCGTAACATAGCATCTGAATCCCCACCAACTGCGCCAAAAGGACCCGCTCTATCATTTCCACTAGCGTGAGCACTATTGTCCCCTGGGTCCATCTTGTAAACACATAGAACACCGTTTCAAAATTCTATCTTCCTATAGACTCAACTTATTCAACTAAAACTCCAAAACCCCTGTTAACTATCCCTCCTGTTTCTAATCCCAAAATCTACTCCTACAACCTAAACACACGACTTGTCGATCGTTTACTATGATTTTCCTGAAATCGTCACCCAAGGAAAAACACAGAAACATTCACTAGTCCTGTATTCAGCTCACAAAATAAAACCTCAAATCTTTTTCCTATATTCTGGTATTGTTTCCCACTACACTCTAGAGTCTATAGAACCTAGCAACCTAGGCTCTGATACCAAATTGTAATGACCTCAAAATTCTTATCATTTTTCATCATTTTTTTAATATATATATATACAATAAACATTCCTACGCAGCGAAAATACAAATCATAAAACCATTTATATATAAACTGTACAATACCAAATTCCAGAATATACAGACCATACAAAATGCCCCTCCAGTATCATCTACTTAAAAAGATATACAACTCTAACAAAAACTCACCCTATAACCACGGTGATCTAACTACTTCCTATCCGCAAGCCTGATCTGCTCGCCTAGCTGGCTCACCTGAAAAATGGTAAAATAATGGGGTGAGTCGACACTAAGTGAAAATAGGCTATTACTAGTGTGTGGCAACTAAGCTAAGGATACTTTTAAAAATAATAACTGAACTGTAATGTAATAAATCATCTATAAAACATATCTTTCTTTCACAATTTAAAACATATTGTATCGTCTGTTTTTCTACTATTCATACTGGTAATATCATACTATACTCATCATATACTATAAAACTGTAAACATATATATATATATATATATATATATATATATAACTGTGCTTTTATCTCTAGGACTCTGTACGTCATGATTTGACCCCTCATGACAGGGTTGTGAGGCCCGTAGGCGGGACTCTATCTGGTCGGCCCTCCAGATAAGTCATCATACTCTACACTACCTCAGCTTGGCCAAACTGCATCCTCTCCTAAGCTCGAGACTGGCTACTACCTCATCAAACTAGCCCCCTCAACCTAGGATACTGGGGAGCTGCATACTCTCCGAGCACGGCTGACGGTACCCACATACTATCTGAGATATGTGGCTGCACTCTATCTGTATCTAGTAACGGTACCGTGCTCTGTAATTTGTATCTGTCTAGGTGTCTTTCCTCAGGGATCTGATACTATATACATATATACTCTTTTACCTTTTTCATAATGTTTCCAAAATTACCGTAACGCTATCTTTATGTACTATATATATATATACTGTAAAACTGTATACTGCATCTGTAGCGTCTTGGCGCTACCTTTGTATCTCTGTCTGTATATTACGGTAATAGGAAACATGACATACTAAATTCTGTATAATGCTGTGGTACAAATACTGATCTGAATAATACTGCATACATGTATATGTATGTGCATATATATATATATATATATATATATATATATATCTGTTTCATGAAACCATTCATATAAAAGCTGTATAACCAAGTGCATTTCTCTGTGAATATAAATCTATATCTGTATATTCTGTGTAAACCCATATACTGGAAAAACTATGTAAATTGTATGTACTATCAATAACTGTATATTCAGTATAGTATGATACATAACAAAACTATATAAATTCTTTATTTCATGAAAATCTACTCAGGCCACACAAGCATTTAACCCATATTCTATATAAACTGTATAATAAACTTATATGAATATACATTTATAAATTCTCTAATAACTTTATAAAAATTCCTAGCATAACATATTTCCCTTACCTCAACTTTGAAAAGCCCCTATAAAAATATGGCTCTATACCCGCAGGATTCCTAACTCAACATCCTGGAAACACAATATCCCAGAACAAAACATCAGTATTTCTTAGTCTACATCATTTCCTATAACTGCCAGAAAGTCAAAAACTCAATAAAAGACCTTACCCTAAATTTGGGATGAAATCCAACTTTGTTTTCTCGACAATCCGCTCTGGCAAACTTGTAGAGAATTCCACCAGGAGCGTCGTGGTAGCTTCGGATCGTCGATCCGGTGACTGGTGGGGCTAGAAAAGGAGAGAGAAGGGAGAAAGAGAGAGAGAGAGAGAGAGAGAGAGAGAGAGAGAGAGAGAGAGGCACTAGAAATGAGATAAAATCCTGGATTCCATATATATATATAAACTAGGGGATTTCATCGACAAGACCCTTATTCGTCGACAAACCCTTCACAAATTTCGTCGACGAGACCCTGTATTTTTCGACGAAATTTAGGCTACCTCAGAACCCCTCTCGGTATTTTCTCGTCGACGAAGCCCTGTGTTTGTCGACGAAATTCTGAAGACCTTCGGCGACGAGACCCTATGTTTGTCGACGAAGCTTGGCGAATTTTCTGAAATTATGATTATTTAATATTATCTCCAAAATGCAATGTCGTCGACGAACGCGAATTCTACGGCCTCCTTCTGTTTCTGTATCTATTTTCCTCTCTCTTTAATATTTGAATATCAATATTTTCTAGGTCGTTACAACTACACTGAACCCAATACTATCCACTGTTCTCTGCTATTCCTATTCTGAATTTAATATATGGTTACATGGATTACTGTCGTGAATATGCTATATGATTTCATGCTAGTCTAGAATGCGTCTTGCATGGCGGATGCAGTTGATGTGTATTGCACGCTGGTAGTGGATATAGTTTCTCGTGTGCCTTCAACTTCTTATAAATGATCTATTTGAACCTATCAGGTGCAGGTTTTATGGGAAAACGTTCACTTTACAGATGGCACGCTGTCAAAATTGCATTAAAATTTTCCAAAATCCTAAACAAAAGATAGGCTTAGTTTAATGTTAAAATATTTTTTAAAGGATGAGTGTAACTTGGGAATCATAATAAATGAGACAATGTAGACTTAGTTCATTTAGAACGGACATTCATTTATATGTTTTTGGTCTGGTAAGCTTAAAGCATTCCTTGTCGTGTCAAAATCATTGAAAATATTATATATACTTAGCTGGGGATTTGAAAATTTAAAAAACGCATAAGTTGAATATATATATATATATATATATATATATATATATATAGAACTCACAGGGAGGATCATTTTCATAATTATTTAAGTTACATGCTCTCATCATCTCATAATGTTCATATCCAAATGCCTGAATGAATAACAATACTATACTGAACCCAATACTATCCACTGTTCTTTGCTATTTATATTTTAAATTTAAGATATGGTTACATGTATTACTGTCGTGAATATGCTACACGATTGTATACTAGTTTAGAATGTCTTCTGCATGACAAATGCAGTTGATGTGTATTGCATGCTGGTAGTGGATATAGGTTCTCGTGTGCCTTCAACTTCTTATAAATGATCTATTTGAACCTATCAGGTGTAGGTTTTGTGGGAAAACATCCAATTTACATAAGGCATGCCGCTGAAATTGCGTTAAAATTTTTCAAAGTCTTAAACAAAAGATAGGCTTAGTTTAATGTTAAAATATTTTTGAAAGGATGAGTGAAGCTTAGGAATCATAATAAATGAGGCAATGTGGACTTAGTTCATTTAGAATGGACATTCATTGATATGTTTTTGGTCCGGTAAGCTTAAATCATTCATTGCCATGCCGAAATCATTGAAAATATTATATACACTTGGCCGAGGATTTGAAAATTTGAAAAACACATAAGTTAAATATATACATAACTCACAGGGAGCATCATTTTCATAATTATTTGAAAAAGACATAATTTGGGATTCATCTAGATATATGGGTTGCAATGTCACTATAGAAAAGAACAAAAAAAAGTGAAAAAAATGGTTCATGTCCAAACAAATGACCAATTTCATGTCCATTTGACTGACATATTTTACTTAGTTCTAATATTTTCTCATTAAGGCTTGAAAAGATACACACTTCATTATGTTAGTTCATAACCTTTTTCTCCATGAATCTTCCCATTTTCCTCCTCTACAAACCTCACAATCACTGTTTAGAGTTTTATTTCGAGTAATAATGTTTGTCTACGAAACAGTAAAGCATGCTAATTGGACATGTGTCCCTAGCTAGATTTATTCACTGCATCCCCTTCCCAATGCAATGCTAATACCTCATTGAGTCATTGTTCAAATCCCCCATAAACTAATCTCATGCTGCGTTCCAGAGCATGCATTTTACATCTAAAGTTTATATTTAAATAGACTTTAATAAATTTCAATATAATTTTATGCTCCACGTGTTCTGAGACACTTTGGACTTGAATTTACATTGAATTTAAATAAAATGTAATATTAAATTGTATTAAAATTTGTCCAAATCCATTCAAATGTTCAAAATCTATGCACTTGAACGCAACGTTACATTTCTCATTATTGATATTACTACCGTACAAATTATGTAATATGCATGATTATGAAATCTTTGCCAATTTGTTATATCATATAATTATTTGTCCTGATTATACTTAGCGTCAGCTCTCCTCGATTTGGTATACTAAATTTTTTTTAATGACTCTTAATTTGTAGGATTCACGGCTGTCATAACATCAGTATGATGCCATGCATGCATGCACTACAGTTGTCAGATGTAACTTTTGACTATTTCTTTATAATTTTTATTGTTATTTGAACAAATAAAGTTTTTGTATTTTAATTTGAATTTGTATTAGTATTTATATTTGAATTTTGAATATTTTTAAATAATTTTTGTTATCTGAACATATGTTATTTCTTCATTTTAATTGAATTTGTATTTAAATTCAAAATTTTGAATGATTTATGAATTTTGTAGTAATTATGGTTTCAGCTTATATATTCGAAAATGTAATTATAGATTTTTATATAAGAATTCATGATTAAATAAAATTAGTATAAAAGGTTATTTAATTTTTCTAATTATTAGTGAAGGATTCAAATTCGTCACTAATACCCTACTATTAGTGACGAATTTCTAATTTGTCACTATTAGCACTCCTATTAGTGACAAATTTCTGATTCGCCAATAATACGACACTAGTAGTGACAAATTTCTAATTCGTCACTAATACCATACTAGTAGTCACGAATTTCTAATTTGTCAATAATACAATACTAGTAGTGACGAATTTCTAATTTGTTACTATTACCTACTAGTAGTCACGAATTTCTAATTCGTCAATAATATCATACTAGTAGTGACGAATATCTAAGTTGTCACTAATACCTTACTAGTAGTAATGAATTTATAATTAGTCACTAATACCCCTACTAGCAGTGACGAATTTATAATTCGTCACTAATACCCCTACTATTAGTGACGAATTTGAGTTGAGTCGTTATATACTATATAGTGATGGTATTAGGGTTTCAGTGACAGATTAAATTCGTCACTAATACTCCATTATTAGTGACAAAAGTTAAATTCGCCACTAAAAATTAGTAGTAACGGCACATATAGCAACTATTTTAAAACTGTCACTAATACCCTGATTTTTTGTAGTAACTCGTTCGTGTCTCGCGGATTGGCTAAATTGTACGGGATAGAAACACAGTTGTTAGATGCCAAATTAGAGGTGGTCACATCGATAGGGTCAGTGGTAGTGTGTAGCAAAGTGATATGAGACTGCCCAGCGGAGATTCGGGGGAGAATGATGCTTGCTAACTTGATTATCTTCGACATGCATGGTTTTGATATCATTCTAGAAATTGATTGGTTAGCAACCAGCTATGCGATTATTAATTGCCACAGGAAGGAAGTAGTATTCCAACCTCCTGGGGAACAGGGGTTTAAATTTGTCGAGTCGTGTGTACGCTTTACACCACGGATCCTTTCAACCATTCAGGCAAGGAGGTTACCCCTAGAGGGATGTCAAGGGTACCTAGCATTTGTAAAAGAATTGTAGACATTCTATTTTTGCCCAAACCAAATATAACAATGAGGTTACCATATTATTATTATTATTATTATTATTATTAGAATCTTATTTTGGTTATTATTATTTTTATTATCTTTATTTTTATTATTAATGTTATCATTATTATTAATTATTACTTTTAATATTAGTATTATTACTTTATTTTATTATTATTATTATTATTATTATTATTTGGTATTAGGTTTAGGATTTTGGGGAGATGCCTTTAAAAAGGCACGTTCGCAGAACCCAAAGGGGGGCACGGCCAGGCAGAGAGCAGAACGGGGAAAAAAAGAAGAATAAAAAAAAAAAAACAAAAAATGCCCTTTGCCTCCTCCTCGCCGTCTCTCACTGCCACTACTCCGAGCCCAGATTGTTAGAAAATTTTCATAAATATATTGCAACCAAGGATCTTCAATTATCATGACTTCACATCAATTACTTTATGTGGAAAATAAATAAATCATAAAATGTAAACTTTACATACCGGAATCGGTCATATCGAACCTATCGAGAAGAACACCCAGAGAATTCGAAGAAATCGTTTCTCCCACTTCTCCTCTTTCTCTTTTCTTTCTTCACCAGATCTATGGGATCTCCTAATGATTAGAGAAGTAGAGGCGGAGAGAGGACAATTCCTTTCTTCCTATGCCCTTATAGCTACACCCATAATAGTAGCTAATATATATTATTTATATATATATATATATATATTATATACATATATATATATATATATATCTATAATATTTATGTATAGGAATCTCTTCATACTTCCACCATTAATTTCTCGTATTAAATAAGCTAACCTTTTAGTTAACCCATACAACCATTAACTCATATCCTTATCATATGGGACACATTCCCTATATGTGGGACCCACATCATTCATGTTGGACATATCATTTGGGTTATAAATCCTACATTCTCCCACTTGGCCCATATGAATGATATTAATATGGATTAACAAATATCCATAATGTGCACAAAACATTAGCTTATTTATACTTTTCAATGAGATTAACATAATATCATAATCAAGCAACCAATTAGTATGAGTCATGGCGGTAAATATCATTAGAGCGACATCTTCCCTTTCATGTACCACAAAACTAATAAACTACTTAACTATGATCTATAATAGGAAGTTAACATACTGTCCCTTTAATGTCTTTGTCAAAGACCATTTCTGTTTAACAGTGAACCATCTTTATAATCACGTGATTTATGGTAAACAGAAGTAATGTTCAGAAACACTTTTATTGATATCATTATACATATTATAGAACAAAACATAAAGATCCACTATTATACATCAAGGATTACAACAAAGACCCATGTGATCAGCATGTTCTTTAAATGCCTTTGGCGTCAATCCTTTCGTTAAAGGATCTGCTATCACGAGCTCACTCCTTATATGTTCTATAAGTACTGTCTATTTTTGAACTTCCTCCTTAATGGCCAAATACTTGAACTCCATATGCTCAGCGCCATTAGAGTATTTTTCATTTTTGGAGAAAAAGACTGCTGCGGAATTATCACAATAAATTCTCAACGGCCTAGCTATACTGTCGACAATCCCAAGTCCTGAGATAAAATTCCGCAACCACAAAACCTGAATCATGGCCTCAAAGCACGCCACAAATTCAGCTTCCATAGTAGATGCTGCTATGATAGTCTATTTGGTGCTCTTCCATGATATTGCTCCTCCAGCTAACAGGAACAAATAGCCATACGTTGACTTACGACTATCAACGCATCCAGCAAAATCTGAGTCAGAGTAGCCAAGCACCTCCAACTGATCTGTTCTCCTATATGTGAGCATACAGTGTCTGGTTCCTTTTAAGTACCTAAAGACTTTCTTTGCAGCTTTCCAATGCTCCATTTTGGGATTACTTTGGTACCTCCTGAGCATCCCAACTGCAAAACTAATACCTGGTCTCATACAAGTTCGCACATACATCAAACTTCCAATAATAGATGCAAAAGGAATATTTTCCATACTTTTCTTTTTGAATTCATTCTATGGACAATCTTTTAGACTGAACTTGTCCCCTTTACAAATAGGAGCAGGAGTTGGTTTACAATCAACCATATGAAATCTTTCTAGAACTTTATTAATATATCCTTTCTAAGACAACCCTAACAGTCCAAGTGATCTGTCTCGGAATATTTCAATTCCAATCACATAAGTTGCCTCACCCATATCTTTCATTTCAAAGTTCATAGAAAGAAATCTCTTGGTATCATTCAATAAGCCAAGATCATTACTGGCAAGTAAAATATCATCAACATATATAATCAGAAAGATAAACTTGCTCCCACTGACCTTTAGATATATACACCGATCAACAGTATTTTCTTTAAAAGCAAAGATCGTGATGGTATCATGAAATTTAAAATACCATTTCCTGGAAGCTTGTTTAAGTCCATATATTGATTTTTTTTAATTTGCAAACCATGTGCTTTTTTCCTTTAATCATTAAACCTTCAGGAAAATCCATATATACCTCTTCATCTAAATTCCCATTTAAAAAAGCAGTTTTCACATCCATTTTGTGCAACTCTAAACCAAAATGAGCCACCAAAGCCATAATGATTCTAAGAGAGTCCTTTTTAGACACAGGATAAAACGTCTCTTTATAGTCAACACCTTCCCTCTGAGTGAAACCCTTTGCTACAAGTCTAGCTTTATATCATTCAATGTTATTATTACAGTCTTGTTTGGTCTTAAAGACCCATTTACACCCAACTGTTTTAAACCCTTTAAGCAAATCAACGATGTCCCAGACTTTATTCTGTTCCATAGATTTCATCTCATCATTTATGGCATTGATCCACTTTTCAGAATCATCAGTTTCAATGGCTTGTGAAAACGTAACTGGATCCTTACTAGTTCCTAAATCATAATCAGCCTCTTGCAGATATACTGAATAATCATCAGAAATAGCTGGTTTCCTTACTCTTTGAGATCTCCTTAATGCTATTTTTTGTGATTGTTCTGCAATTTGCTCAATGGTGACATTTTCATTACCAAGTGATACATCATTAGACTGTTGTTCAGTGTTATCATGTCTTTCAACAACTAAAGGAACAACAATGTCTGTTAAAGGTCTAGATATCAGTATAGGAACCTGAATTTCTTTAATGACCACATTTCACGATATATCACACCCACTGATTTCACCATTTTCAAGGAACTTTGCATTACCAGATTCAACTATTCTCATACTATGATTAGGATAGTAAAACCTATACCCTTTAGAATTTTCTGGGAATCCAATAAAAAGCCCACTCACAGTCCTTGAATCCAATTTCCTTTCATTTGGATTATAGACTCTAATCTCTGCTAGACAGCCCCAAACATGAAAGTGCCTTAAACTCGGTTTCCTTTCCATCCACTGTTCAAAATGAGTTTTCTGAACTGCCTTACTAGGAACCCGATTTAGCACATACACTGTTGTTTTAAGGGCTTCCATCTATAATGAAATGGGTACTGAGGAATTACTCAACATACTCCTAACCATTTCTATAAGAGTACGGTTCCGCCTTTCAGCCACACATTCTGTTGAGGCGTACCAGGCATTGTGTATTGAGCACAAATACCTTATTGTTCTAAGAATTTAGCAAATGGTCCTAGACATTGTTTTATGCCATCATACCTACCATAATACTCACCACCTCTATCAGATCTAATGATTTTCACTTTCCTATCTAATTGTCGCTCCACTTCAACAACATATGCCTTTAAAGCATCTATTGCTTGAGACTTTTCATGCAACAAATAGATATAGCCATATCGTGAAAAATCATCAATAAAGGTGATAAAATAATTTTCTCCACCTAAAGATGGTGAGTCAAAAGGCCCACATACATTAGTATGAACAATTTCCAGTAGATTCTTACTTCTTGTGGCTCCTTTCTTTGTATGTTTAGTTTGTTTTCCTTTAGTGCAATTAATATATACATCGAAATCAGTAAAATCAAGGTTCGCGAGAACCCCATCCTTTACCAATCTCTGCATTCTTTCTCTGGATATATGACCCAATCTTTTATGCCCTAAGGAAGAGGAATTCTTGTTTATTCTACTAAGCTTAGTTCCAATATTATGATGCAAAGTGAGGAGTGTTTCAGCAAACTTTTCATTAAGATTAAATGTATACAACCCCTCATACAAAATACCAGAGCCAACACATAAGTCACCTTTCATAATACGGAAACCTTTATGTTCAAAATACAAACCATAACCATCATTATCTAATTTAGACATGGAAATTAAGTTCCTAAAAATATTTGGAACATACAAAGTATCAAACAGGTCTAAACATTGACCTGATTCAAGATACAACCGAACAGTTCCAACACTCATAACTGGCACTTGATTTCCATTCCCCAAGACTATCATGTGTTCATTTTCCTTTATGCTCTGGATCATAAGGTATCCCTACATCAAATTGGAAACATGAACAGTAGAACCAGAGTCAATTCACCAAGTGTTAGAAGGAACTTGTGTCATATTTGATTCGAAACATACATAAGCTAAAGGCTTACCTTTCTTTTCGAACCATGGTTTACGTTTCGGGCAATTTTTCTTTAAATGCCCATAGCCACGACAAAAGTAACACTTGGGACCATAATGTTCCTTCCTACAAGCCTCACCACCATACGAAGTACTTGCCACCTTCAATGGATCTTTCTTTAAACCTTTCTTTATTTTCTTTCCTTTACTTCCAATTGCGTGACTTATGACATTTATTGAATGTTATCCCTATTGTTTGAGTCTTGCCTCTTCTTGAACTAACATGCTTGCCAATTCATTCACATTCCATTTTTCTTTAATTGTGTTATAGTGAATCTGAAAAGGCCCTTACTGAGGAGGCAAAGAGTTCAAAATAAATTGAACAAGGAAGTTTTCATTAACATTCATTCCCAAAGTATTAAGTTTAGCAGCCAGATTAGACATTTCTAGGACATGTTCATTCATTCCTTTGCTGCCATCAAATTTCATTGTGGTTAGTTCAACCATCAACCTTCCTGCAAGGGACTTATCAGCTGAACGAAATCTATCTTCCACTACCTTATGATATTCCTTTGCGTTGTCTAGTTGAGGGAGTGTTGATTTAATATTATTTTCTATACACATTCGCATAAACATCATACTTAATCTGTTCGACCTTTCCCATAACTTATACAAAGCTTCTTGTTCCGAACTGCTGGTTTCAGTAATAGCAGCCGGTTTATCCGTTCGCAGAGCTAAGTCCAGATCCAGAACACCAAGGTGAAACTGAATCTGTTCATTCCAGTCAGAGAAATTTGTCCAAATAAAGATTGGAACAGAAGAAGCCAACGAATGCAATGAAACAGGAACAGACACTGCAATAACACAAAATGCTCACTACATTAATGCTTTGAGTTTAGAACATTTCATTAGTAAATTGCATTCAATCTTTGGATCAACTTATGCAATATATTAATCCTTACACTTACTGGTAATTTTCATTCATCAAGACATAATTGATAACCTTTATAAAGTTTGATTGTTCTGTCACCTTTGGGCAGACATCCCAATCTCACTATCATTCATTAATTATCCTGATTAAATTAATGATTATTTGAAAGTTGGTGCACCTTTGGGCCAGCCATAATATTCAAATAATCATTCTGCAATAATTTTATCATGATTATTTCTCAATACAATGTTTCTAATTTTTCTTAACGAAATCACTTTGGTGAAAACAAGCTAATCATAATATAAACATTGATTGACTCCATACTCAGCAAAATTAATCCAAGTTTAAAGCAGATAATTAATTTCTCACAATGACAATTTTACTTGGATTAATATTTTATTTTATTTTATGTAAAATCTGGCAGCCCATGAATTAAAAACACTGCAGCTCCTATATTAAAAAAAAAAAAAAACTGCAGCCCATACATTTAAAAACTGGCAGCCTATATATTTAAAACTGGCAGCCCATACATTTAAAAAATTGGCAGCTCATACATTTAAAAACTGGCAGCCCATACATTTAAAAACTGCAGCCCATGTATTAAAAAAACTGCAGCCCATGTATTAAAAACAGCAACTCATGTATTAAAAAAAAAATTTCAGCCCAATATTCATCTCAAAATACCAATCCATAATATACAACAGATAATCAATTCCCCAATATAAAAATTTTACTAACTTACTTTCATGTAAAATTCTCTAACTTATGCATGTATAATTTGTGAGTATTACATTATTAATAAAATTATTTGCATGCATATCATTCAGCAGCCCTACTTTAATATAACTATATAGGGAAAAAACGTCAACGATCCACATGACAGAAAATTTTCAAACCAACAAAAAATCCCATAAATCCATCAAATATCACATATAATTTCAGGAATCATTTATCATATGAATTCTTCAGTTCGATTCCAGAAAATATCATGAACACAAATTTTCACACAATTCCATAACAAGATTGTAAGAGGTTAAAAGAAACGATCTTTATCATGAAAGGAAGATCATGATAATTTCAAACCTTGGCTCTGATACCATATGTTAGAAAATTTTCATAAATATATTACAACCAAAGATCTTCAATTATCATGACTTCACATCAATTACTTTATGTGAAAAATAAATAAATCATAAACTGTAAACTTTACATATCGGAATCGGCCATATCGAAAAACCTGAGCAAGAAGAACACTACTTTATTTTTCGTCATTGTCTTGCTAAATCACACCCCCTTTTCCTCTACCTCTTTATAACTTCTCCCTTCTCCTCCCTGCCGAGGGAATTCGAAGAAATCATTTCTCTCACTCTCTCTTTTTTCTCTCTTCTTAATAGATTATGGGATCTCCTAATGATTAGAGAAGTAGAGGACAGAGAGAGGCAAGTCGCGTCACCCGTATCCCCTTATAGCACACCCATAATGGAGCAAATATATCTTCTATATATAACTATATATATTTTTTACAGATGCATATATATCTATAATATTTATGGATAGGAATCTCTTCATACTTCACCAGTACTTTTCATTTTAAATAAGTAGTTAACCTCATTACAACCATTTACTCATATCATATCAGATGAGAAACATTCCCTATATTAGGACCACACATTTATGTGGGACATATCCTTTGGATAGAAAATCCTACACAATCCAGCTCTCCCAATCACA
>NC_080424.1:89036104-89046104 GCF_029873635.1 Malania oleifera
ACATGAATTACGTATATATCTTCGGGTTTTGATTAAAATATAAGCTGTTTATTGGTGTTTTTTTAGAATTTTTCCGGCATCTAAGCCATATCTCTCTATCTCTCTCTCTATAATCTATCTATCTCTTTGCTTCCTCTTTTATCATTTTGCTCTCTCTCGTGCTCGTCTTCTCCGTCTTGCTCTTCTGTTTGCCTTTGCTGAGCTGTATATTACTTGTCTCTACATTCCTTTATTTTGACCTTCATGAGATTTTAGTCAGTGTGAGTTTGCGTCATGAACTCTAACCCCCATATTAAAACCTCACTACTAGTATTTTTCCTATAAAAATTTTATATACAATTTCAAAATCTGGGAGCGTATTTTTTTTTTAGATATTTTATTGATTTTTATTATCCCTATGATTTAATTGCAATGAGTATTAGCCTTTGGGCATCACGTACCCTAAGCTCTGAGGGAATATATGTATATATTTATTTATTTTCCTATGTATTTATAAATTCATAAAAAGGAGTAATGTAAAGATTTATTAGATTAACTTAGGGATAATTTTAAATTAATTAGGTGCCGTTCTTAAGAACGGGCGCGTAGGGGGTGCTCGTACCTTCCCCTCGCGTAACCGAACTCCCGACCCCAACTCTGGTAATGTAGACCGATTCTACCCCTAACGGGGTAGTGATCATGTGTTCTAACCGCACTAAAGGTTAGTGGCGACTCCTACACCATATTTTTCCTGAAAATATAAAAATGATTTTAATTTCGCCGCCCGGGGCACACGCGCTCCCGGGACGTCGCGACAGCATGGCGACTCCGCTGGGGATTAGAGAGTCGAGCCATTATTTAATTAGAAATTATCCCAAGGTCTAATTTGATAAATCTTTTAATTACTCCGTATTTTGTAAATATTGTAATTTGTAAATAACTTTACTTAATTATAAATATTTTACTTCCATAATTTGTAAATAACCTCAATTAATTAAGAATATTTTGTTTCCTAATTTGTTGAGCATTAATTGTAGATATTTTGTTTTTAAATATTCTGAATAAGCATATTAATTATAGATATTGTGAATAAGCATATCAATTATAGATCTTTTGTAAAAATATTTTGTTTCCTTATTTTTTGTTTCCAAATTTTTTAGAATCAACATGTTAATGGCAGATAATATGTTTCCATATCTTGTGAATAAATAATGGAAGATATCTTGCTTCCATATTCTTTATAGCATGTGAATAAATGTGGGGATAGTGGGGTTAGGTTAAATTTAAATGCACACACTTTCACGCTCTATACCCGAGCTTTCCTTACTAGGACTAGATAGGAGTGTAATAGCGTCAGTCCCTTCGTGGCAGAGCTTGATGGGACCCGCGAACCACTCCACTCAGTGTGGGTTTTATCCGGACCCCTATGGGGGAGGATGAAATTCCAAACTGGGAACCTTTTGTCAATAGAGTTAGAACCTACCCACACATACTTGTCTATAGTCTTCCTTAACTAGGGTAGAGCCATGAAGAACCCTATACATACGTACCTACCCTAGGTTGGGACAGGAGCCACATCCTTCTCCATGAATAGTGTGTTGTATATATATTGCGAAATACTTTGTATTATATCATGCATTTGACATACATTTAGACATACATAACTACTTAGCCAGTATTCAGAAAAAGCCCAGTAATGAGACAAAGGCCCATCCTTTCAAAATGAAGCACTTGGCCCAACTATTTTAAAATATGGGTCGGCCCAACCCTTTTCAAATAACTCGGGCCCAATTTTTTGAGAAATAACAAGTATAGGCCCAACCCTTTCCTAAGTAAAATTTGGCCCAGACCTAATTTTCCAAAAGGGGTCAAACCCAGTTTTCAAAAATGGTCTTTGGCCCTATTACCCTAAAAATATAGGCCAACATTTTTCTAAGCAAATCTAAGCCCAAGTCCTTTTAAAATTAGGGCCTGATCCCATCATGAAATATATTGAAGCCCATATTTTAATATACTTGAGACCCAAGTGCACGCTAAAGTCCACAAGCCCGTATTGAACAAATCCAGTGGGTTGGCTAACTTGGGTCAACCCCAACCTCAGATCATAATTTGACCCTTTATAGAATCTGAGGTACATGGACCGTCATCAAGGAAAAGAATGATTGAGGGAAGAATTGAATTGAAATTGTGCCCATCAATGATTGTTTTAAAATCTCTCATTAGTGGGGCTTTTCCTAAAATGCTGACAAAGTAGTTAGTTAGGTTACATTACATCCATGCATTCATGCATAATTTCACACATAATCATGCATGATAGGTCACATGCATGGTCATATCTCTATTGGTATGTGTAATTGCACTAGTTACATCCATGCACAAAAATTCATTGCATCCATGCATTCATGCATAATTTCACACATAATCATGCACGATAAGTCATTTGCATGGTCATATCCCTATTTGTATGTGTAATTGCACTAGGTACATTCATGCACAAACATTCATTGCATCCATGCATTCATGCGTAATTTCACACATAATCATGCACGATAGGTCACATGCATGTTCATATCTCTATTTGTATGTGTAATTGTACTAGTTACATCCATGCACAAACATTTACTACATCTCATGGTCATGCATTAGATACTCACACATTCATGCCTTACATAATCATGCATTCAGTTCTAAAAAGGGAAAGTTTTGGTTTGCAGTGCCTAGCCACAGAATTCGTTTGAGCAAGCAACATTGAGACTGTCACGCATCAATACAATACCAGGAGAAGGGCAAAAGAAATGAGTGAACAATTGGAAGGTAGAGTCCTGGGCATAGAACAAGGACAGGAAGAATTGATTGAAAAAGTGAGCAAAATTATGGAATTGTTGATGAACAAAGGAAAAGGGGTACAAAATGATGCTGAAACAGATATAGACCCTACTCATCCTCCAGGGTTCACCCTAAATCATGGACAAACATCAGCTCCACCGCCGGGCGTCATGGGAGATCCAATGCCAAATATGCCTCCATTTATCCCGACTGTGCCAGCACGGGGGTTTCCAGTGGCAGGGACTTCCCCCTTAGCAACTCCTGATATGGGGATAAATAGATCTGAGTCTGAGCATTGTTGTGACGTATTGGAAGAGCGCTTGAAAGCAATTGAAGGGTATAATACATTTGACTCCGTTGACCCGAATGACCTTTGCCTAGTACCAAAGGTCACTCTACCGCCAAAATTCAAGTTGCCGGATTTTGAAAAATTGGATGGGACCCACTGTCCTCAGACCCACCTGCGCCTGTATTGCCAAAAAATGGCTGCACATACTGATAATAAGAGGTTAATGATGCATTGTTTTCAAGATAGTTTGACTGGAGCAGCTATCAGATGGTACATTCAGTAAGATCGAGCTCGAATCCGTACTTGGAAAGATCTGGCAAATTCATTTATAGCTCAGTACCGCCATGTGATAGAGATGGCACCTGATCGTATGACCCTACAAAGCATGCAAATGAAACCTAACGAAACATTCAGAGAATATGCATATAGATGGAGGGACATGTCCATCCAAGTGAGCCCTCTAGTGGAAGATAGGGAGGCTATCTCCCTATTCGTGAATACATTGAAAGATCCCTACTTCGGACATCTCCTAGGGGCAACCCCACATGACTTTATGGATATTGTTTCTACTGGAGAGAGAATTGAAACGGTCATCAAAGTCGGAAGAACCAAAAGTGATGATGCAGAAACTGACCTAAGTAAGAGGAAGAAAGACGAGGAAGCACAGATGATTCAGGGGCATCATTACCAAAAGGGTAAAACCCGGTGGACAAATAAGAATTTTGCTTACAAACCCACAGTCCATCAGATAGTGCATTCAGGTGCGCAACCCCAAGCAGTTTCCTTCGGACCTAAGCCTATTTCAAGGCAGCTGAATGTTCAGGACACTGGAGGGAGCCCCCTAATGGAAAGAAAGAGAAAAGAAGTTCAACCTATTCCGATGACTTATGCAGAATTGTTCCCTCAATTGGTAGAAATTCAAATGGTTGCACCAATACCAGGATTGTTACTACAATCCCCTTTCCCAAGGTGGTAAGGCCCAAATGCTCGATGCGAGTATCATTCTATGGTAATAGGTCATTCAATCAAGAAATGTTGGCATTTCAAGCATAAAGTACAAACCTTAAGAGATTTGGGTCTGTTGGCAATTGATGTGGAGGAGCCTGTTGTGCAACATTAAAAGAATATTTTGAAGTTCAGATCAGTCAAAGAAGTACAACAAGTTTTGAACCAGAGATATTCCGCATATAGTCTGAATAAATGGGTTTACTTTTTGACCATGGAAACAGAGAAATACAAGTGGCAAGCTTTTGATTGTTCGCCCCCTTCAGGGATGCTTTTATTTTCTTTTGTTTTCTTCTTTCTTTTGTTGCAATTTATTAAAAGTTTTGTCTCCTAAATTTCCTTTTCTATCAAAGAAATGAAATTATGCATTTTCGTATATCACTTGCATCGAGAGTTCAATGTCCAAAATTTTGTTTACTCGTGTTTCTTGCTAAGATAAGGAAGATAAAATACCAGTATTCATGAACCAAAAGCAGGTGTTAATTATGAAAAATTCAAGCTACAAGATGAAAATAAAGGAAGATGAAACAATGTTCGTCACTCGATGAGTTCAAATACTGCGAAGAAGTTCTGAAAGCCTCAGTAAAATATATGTTGGTTCCATGAATCTCATGTCAGTCCGCTAATCAAGTTTTGATCGAATGATAGATGGCCATCTTTGGCCGACCAGTTATCCCTAAAAAGAACCAAATATTGATTTACCAATTGTTAACCAAGTTGAGCCTGAATGTTAAACTAGTCTTTTCTTAAAAGCCAGTTCACCAAAAAGTTAACCTGGGTTGGGTCTCCTAGCGTTTGGCAAGTCATATGAGACAACAATGGGCTATCGAAATGATGGTACGCCCTTTTTCTGCTACCTAAATGAAATTCAAAGAAGAAATCTCTTGCAAGCCCTTTTGAGCCTGAAAAATTCATTTATTGATTAACCCGTCAAAAGATCACACCCCACACTGGGGCAGTTTAAAAAAAAAAATCAGTCCCAAATGGAATTCAAATGAAAATGAAGTTAAGATTCCTTCACAAAAGGAAAAGCAAAAGTTGCGATAAAAGAGAAGGAAGAAGAAAAGAAAAGAGAAAGAAAATAAGGGACATACTACGCATGTGATCTTTGACCAAGTTACCCTTAATGAAAGTGCTGATTTTGAGCCTTATTTAACTCTTTCTTTCTTTAACCCGTACCCCTAGCCTATATTACAGTCCAAATAAAAGACCTGACCAGATTGGTATACATTGTTGTCTCTAATGATTTGTCAGACTCAATGATTGAGTCTGAACTACGTAATGACCTGCTCCTGAAAGGGTACGTAGGCAACTTGTCCAAATGACAAGTTCGGTCAATATCTTGCAAGTGCCTCAATTCAAACTTGGAGCATAAAACATCATTATGGGATGGGATTTTTGAGCCTTAGTTTCCCTTTTATTCTGAAAACCTGTATCCCTCAGCCTACGTTTCGTCCCGAGTCTTAAAGACCATCTTGAGATCAAAACATTGGTCGTACTTGGCTGAACTAGGGGCAACCATTAAACAAGAGGTTCTCAGTGGTTTCACGGCAGAACAAGGTAGAAGAATAGTCCCCCAATGAAACTGGGGCAATTGGTAAAAGAAGAAAATCAGTTATTCAGTTCGAAAAGTTAGCACCATCATCATTAGGGCTTTCGAATATTGGTATGAATTTTTTCCATTGAAATAGCAGGTGAACTCAGTAAAACACCTATTTTGTGCATATGACCTTTTGATTTAGCAAGTTGATGTCCTAAATGCATGATCATTCATCATTCATTCCTCCATCCAAAAAAGAAAAAAATTCCATTCTTCAAAAACTCCAAAAGGAGGACGGATGGTCAAAAGGGCTTAATTACTAACACATTCGCCAAAAGAGGATCCTTGTGAAAGACAGGTAAAATGGTCAAGAATAGTTACAGATGCACTTAATTTGATGCAAACTCCGTGTTGAGTTCTAGTGACGCTGATTTGGGGCGCCTTCGTGTCAAAGTCAAGTTTGAAGCCAATATTAGTAACAAACGATGGTAACTGGGGCAGATTTTGGGTTGAGTTTTGTTTAGGACTAATTTTGATGTCGTCATATCAGAGTGCATGATGAAAACATAACCAAGATCAGTGGACGAGGATCGAAACTGGGGCAGTTTTTCAGTTCCATTGGAGCAAATTCAGGAGCTTTCAAGACAGGAATCAAAGTCAAAAACAGGGTCATGACCAGTGGCATGTAAACACTAGGGCAGATTTTGAGTGCCTTTTGGAATTTGAAACATGGCCAGAATCAGCAGGCACACCTGAGATCAGAGATTGGGTTGTTGATTACAAGCACGATGGAAGGAGAAGATATTCATGCATTACTATGCATTTCATGCATTACCATACATTATATGCATTGTATAAGAAAGAAAATACAAAGGGCATCTCATGCAACATGCATACATCCTTGCATTCACGCATCATTATGCACACATAGCAACATATCACTACTTTCTAGCATCTTAGGTAGCAACATGCATACATATAGCAATAGAGCACCATTCACTCATACTTGCTTGGTTGAATAAACTTCTGAATAATTCTTTTGCATCATTGACTAAGCCATTCTTATCTAGACATATTTTGAAACTGGGGCAGCTGGCCCCCATGCACAGATTGACATACTTTGAAACTGTGGCAGTTGACCCTAGGAAGCAATTGATGCATTGGTTGTTGAGTCTCAAAGAGGGTGATCTATGGATAGCCAAAGAAGCTCGGGTTTTTGTTCCCGATCGATAATCCCCGGTAGAATAATTCTGAACCCTACACTTGAGGACATTTTCCAGAAGAATCTTATGGTCTCGCACCCGATTGATCACCCTCACTAGAGTAACCATTTTCCAAAATACTGATCATCCAAAAGATCTCAGGACTTGGCACCTAATTGATCATCCTTAGTGAAGAATTTTTCAGGACTTAAAAACCATATGAGCTTATTCTTCAAAGAGTCTCGGGATCTTGCACTCGATTAATCATCCTCAGTGGAGCAAATTTTCAGGACTTAGAACCTTATGCTTGAGGACACTTTCCAGAAAATATCAAGACTTCGTACTTGATTCATCCTCACCCATACAGGGTAACCATTTCCTTGGTCCTAATTGAGCCATCTACATTGAAATTAAGGCATCGGTCCTCATATCCAAAAATGGTGTTGTTCATGATCACACCGAGGTGTTGGATCACCTCAAAGCTTTCTTGATTATCTCGTTCATGCGAGTAGTTTCAACCAAATTGTTTTGATCATCTTATCCACTCTTATTGACCCATTGCGGTCCACTCTTATTGACCCATTGCGGTCCATTCCTATTGACCCATCGCGGTCCCACTCTTATTGACCCTTCACGGTCCCACTTTATTGACCCTTCGCGGTCCCACCTTATTGACCCTTTGCGGTCCCACTCTTATTGACCATTCGCAGTCCCACCTTATTGACCATTCATGGTCCCACCTTATTGACCTATCACGGTCCCATTCTTATTGCCCTATCACGGTCCCATTTTTATTGACTTATCGCGGTCCACTCTTATTGACCCCTTGGCGGTCCCATTCTTATTGACCCATCGCGGTCCCATCTTATTGACCCATTGCGGTCCCACCTTATTGACCTATCACGGTCCCATCTTATTGACCCATTGCGGTCCCACCTTATTGACCTATCACGGTCCCATTCTTATTGACTCATTGCGGTCCCACCTTATTGACCTATCACGGTCCCATCTTATTGACCCATTGCGGTCCCACCTTATTGACCTATCATGGTCCCATTCTTTATTGACCCTTGGCGGTCCCATTCTTATTGACCCATCGCGGTGCCACCTTATTGACCTTTCGTGGTCCCACCTTATTGACCTATCACCGTCCCACTTTATTGACCCTTTGCGGTCCAACCTTATTGACCCATCGAGGTCCCATCTTATTGACCATTCACGGTCCCACCTTATTGACCCTTCATGAACTATAGCTCGGGTTCTTACACCCGGTGCGAGTCACCCTTCGTGAACTATAGCTCGGGTTCCTACACCCGGTGCGAGTCACCTTTCCGTGAACTATAGCTCGGGTTCCTACACCCGGTGCAAGTCACCTTCTGTGCACTATAGCTTGGGTTCCTACACCCGGTGCAAGTCACCCTTTCGTGAACTATAGCTCGGGTTCCTACACCCGGTGCAAGTCACCTTCCGTGCACTATAGCTCGGGTTCCTACACCCGGTGCAAGTCACCCTTCCGTGAACTATAGCTTGGGTTCCTACACCCGGTGCAAGTCACCCATCGTGAACTATAGCTCGGGTTCCTACACCCGGTGCAAGTCATCCTCCGTGAACTATAGCTCGGGTTCCTACACCCGGTGCAAGTCACCTTCCGTGCACTATAGCTCGGGTTCCTACACCCGGTGCAAGTCACCTTTCCGTGAACTATAGCTCGGGTTCCTACACCCGGTGCAAGTCACCTTCCGTGCACTATAGCTCGGGTTCCTACACCCAGTGCAAGTCACCCCTCCGTGAACTATAGCTCGGGTTCCTACACCCGGTGCAAGTCACCTCTCATGAACTATAGCTCGGGTTCCTACACCCGGTGCAAGTCACCCTTCCGTGAACTATAGCTCGGGTTCCTACACCCAGTGCAAGTCACCCTTCCGTGCACTATAGCTCGGGTTCCTACACCCGGTGCAAGTCATCCTCCGTGAACTATAGCTCGGGTTCCTACACCCGATGCAAGTCACCTCTCATGAACTATAGCTCGGGTTCCTACACCCGGTGCAAGTCACCCTTTCGTGAACTATAGCTCGGGTTCCTACACCCGGTGCAAGTTACCCTTCCGTGAAATATGGCTCGGGTTCCTACACCCGGTGCAAGTCATCCTCCGTGAACTATAGCTCGGGTTCCTACACCCGGTGCAAGTCACCCTTCCTTGAACTATAGCTCGGGTTCCTACACCCGATGCAAGTCACCCTTCTGTGAACTATGGCTCGGGTTCCTACACCCGGTGCAAGTCATCCTCCGTGAACTATAGCTCGGGTTCCTACACCCGGTGCAAATCACCCTTCCGTGAACTATAGCTCGGGTTCCTACACCCGATGCAAGTCACCTCTCATGAACTATAGCTCGGGTTCCTACACCCAGTGCAAGTTACCCTTCCGTGAAATATGGCTCGGGTTCCTACACCCGGTGCAAGTCATCCTCCGTGAACTATAGCTCGGGTTCCTACACCCGGTGCAAGTCACCCTTCCTTGAACTATAGCTCGGGTTCCTACACCCGGTGCAAGTCACCCCTCATGAACTATAGCTTGGGTTCCTACACCCGGTGCAAGTCATCCTCCGTGAACTATAGCTCGGGTTCCTACACCCGGTGCAAGTCACCCTTTGTGAACTATAGCTCGGGTTCCTACACCCGGTGCAAGTCACCCTTCCGTGAACTATAGCTCGGGTTCCTACACCCGGTGCAAGTCACCCTTCGTGAACTATAGCTCGGGTTCCTACACCCGGTGCAAGTCACCATTCGTGAACTATAGCTCGGGTTCCTACACCCGGTGCAAGTCACCCCTCTGTGAACTATAGCTCGGGTTCCTACACCCGGTGCAAGTCACCTTTCGTGTACTATAGCTCGAGTTCCTATACCCAGTGCAAGTCACCCCTCATGAACAATAGCTCGAGTTCCTACACCCGGTGCAAGTCGCCCTTCCGTGAACTATAGCTCGGGTTCCCACACCCGGTAAGTCACCCTTCTGTGAACTATAGCTCGGGTTCCTACACTCAACGCAAGTCATTCTCATGTGCTTTCAATTATACATACAAATCGGTTTTCACAAATCATTTCGGTCTCTTTTGTTACATTAGACCCGGTCCAAAATCAGCGTCTTTATCTTTGCAGGC